>NW_007726230.1:247074-290824 GCF_000696425.1 Galeopterus variegatus | reverse complement strand
AAGTGGCTTCTTCCCTCACAGGACTTGTTTTGGGGAAGGTAGAAGTTGGTCGGGAGATTTCTTTAACCAAAACCACCCTGCTCTCCATAAGGTTCACTCTGTTATTTTTATATTTTTTATCTTTTATTTTTTTTTAAATTAAAAGATGACTGGTAAGGGATCTTAACCCTTGACTTGGTGTTGTCAGCACCACGCCCAGCCAGTGAGTGAACCGGCCATCCCTATATGGGATCCGAACCCGGGGCCTTGGTGTTATCAGCACCACACTCTCCCGAGTGAGCCACCGGGCCGGCCCTTTTATACTTTTTAAAAGCTTCCAAAAACCATTGCAAATCATATTTTCCCCAGGCCAAGGGACCAGCCTCGCACCCTAGCCCTGGCTTGAGGCCCTCCTTGTTTCCTGCCTGGCCCACAGTAGTCCAGGAGGATGCAGGTTCCCTCCAACCCTGCTGGAAGCAAGTCATCTTCTTCACCTGCCACCTACAGGCAGCCATTTAAAGCAGAGATTAAGAACGTGGGCCCTGGACTGGGTTTAAATTCCAGGGCTACAGTTCATTAACTGAGTGACCCTGGGCAAATTACTACGTTTCACCAGCTGAAAATAATGACAGCACCTCACTTGTAGTTCTGTTGTGAGGAAGAAACAACATGATCCATAGGAGGTCACCACAGTGCTTGGCACACAGGCAACACTGGTAACTGTCAGCGATCCCTTCTATGCCATCTGGGCTGAAGCTTCTAGTCCCCTGACCAGGTGGCATGGCACCAGGAGCCCTTGGTTTTCCTAGGGGCGGTTCACATCCACTTGCTCAAATAAGAGGTGCCCAGAGCTCCTCTAGGATAAGAGGCACAGCAAGGGATTTGGGGGACTCATGGGTTCACCGGACTTAGAATAAGACACAGCCCTGGCTGAGAGGCCTTGGGTGGTCATGGGGCTCCGCCACCCTGAACCAGGGCCACATGATGACTTTCATGGGCCCCTTCCACCAGAAAAAATATTAAAATTTATATTTTATGACTGTGTTGTATAAAGACAAATATATTATTAATGTTATGTATTAAAACATTTTCTTCAACCTAGAAGTTCATTTTTTCCCTTTTGATTTTTTTTTTTTTTAAAGATGACCGCTAAGGGGATCTTAACCCTTGACTTGGTGTTGTCAGCACCACGCTCACCCAGTGAGCAAACCGGCCATATGGGATCCGAACCCGTGGCCTTGGTGTTATCAGCACCATACTCTCCCAAGTGAGCCACAGGCCGGCCCTTTGCTTCCTTCTGATTTTAAAAGACATTAATATACTTTTGTGGGCCCCATAAAGTACTGTGGGCTCCAGGCACTGTGCCTCCTGTGGGAAAATTGACCTCACCCTAGTGTCCCTGGGGAGCCTGTTGCCCACTCCTCTTGTCACCAACAGACAGTGAGGAGTAGGGAGCCCAGAAGCAGGGCCCTGCCTGCTCCCCTCAGGCTGCCCAAGGAGCTTGGCAGGGCGGAGGCAGCGGGCAGGGGATGGGCCGGTGGGTCTGGAGGGAGGGAAGCCAGAGCAGCCGAGCTAGCTCCACCCACCCTAGCGGGTTTGGCACAGCCGCGAGAGATGGGGTCCGGGCACCAGCGGTTCACTCATAGTTGGCTGCCATGTTCCTCGGTCCCTGCTGCAGCCCCAGGGAAACGAGATGCTCTGGGTATGTCTCCCTACAGATGTGGGGAGGAGGGGATCTTGCCGAGACCCACTCTAACTGTTTCCATTTCAGTGGGGACTGTAAGATCCTTCCATCAACTAAAGTCCAGTCACAAGCCCTCCTCAGGCACGAGGTCTCTGCATCTTTGGCCAGCCTCAGAAGGTGGGCATCAGGAGGGCTCACCTAGTGCCCAGGGGAGGGTGGGCCTCAGTCCACACGAGGGAGGAAACAGAGGGTTCTGAGGAAGTCACCATTGTCTGCTCCCGTGTGAAGAAGCCACTGTGCTTCTCTCCAGCTCCCTACTGCTGATATTTCTGGGGATGTGTTTATGTGTGTGTATTTGGGAGAAGAGAGAATTGAAGAATGAAGGACCTAAGCCTTTTGTGTGTTTTTTTTTTTGCTGCCAGCCGGTATGAGGACCCAAACCCATGACCTTGGTGTTATAAGGTTGTGCTCTAACCAACTGAGCTAACCAGCCAGCCCACCTAAGCCTTTTGGGTGGAGGTGTGGGATGCCAGAGATGATGGAGCTGGAAATGTTTTTCTGGCTGGGGTGAGGAGGTCATTTTGTCCCTGGGTAAGTAAGACATCAATTAGTCACCTCAGGATCTGTCAGTGCATGGGACAAGCAGCTGGAGCCCCTTCCTTTCTCTCTGCCTTCCCCTCCCCTTGTGAATACACAACCCCAAATCACATCCAGCACGACCCTCATCCAGGAACCTGGCACCTTAGCAGTAAGAGGTGGTGCCGAGGCTGTCTGAGGCAGGGAAGGGCCTGGGGTAGCACACTGTGTTGGAAGGACCAGCTCATCTCAGAGTAAGCCCTGGGCAGGGAAGGGCCTGGGGTAGCACACTGTGTTGGAAGGACCAGCTCATCTCAGAGTAAGCCCTGGGCAGGGAAGGGCCTGGGGTAGCACACTGTGTTGGAAGGACCAGCTCATCTCAGAGTAAGTCCTGAACCCAGGCTGGGGATCTCTGCTGACCCACCTCGTCCTCCTTCAGGTCCTTCTCCAGCTGCAGCACTTGCTTCAGTGCCTCTGCCACCACCACCTTCCGCTTCTGCAGGAACTCCAGCTCTTCTGGGCACAGGCTGAAGCCCAGCCGCACGTCCAGTGGCTCGGAGCTGTGGGGAGAGAGGGCCCTGGCTGAGTGGGCCTGCAGGCTTCGCCACCATGGAGCAGATGCGGCTTTATGGTCAGCTGGACCTAGGCTTGAGCCCCAGTTCTGCCATGTACCGCTTCAGTGACCTTGGGCCTCTGCTTTCTCATCTGTAAAATGGGGTAATTGTGCTTAACTCTAGCACTGTCTCCAGCACTTAATGAGATAGCAAATGTAAAGACCCCAAAGTCTGAGCTGGCACCCTGTAAACCAGTACTCAACAAAAGATAACTGTTGGTACTTGTATTGAGGATTCATTGAACCCTCTGCCTCCTCAGCAAGATCTAGAAAGTCCAGAAAGGTTTCCCCCAGGTGCCTTCTATAGCTCGAGGCCAGAGGCCAGACATCAGTGACAATAGAGTTCCTGAGATCCTTTCGTCAAATCCCACTGGACAAGGCTCTACAGTATGAATTCTTTTGAGCTAGATAAACAAGCTCCCTGTCCCTATGGAGCTCAGATTCTTTACTAAGTTCTTCCTGCTCCTAGAATAATAATCCTCCTATGTGTTTGTGCAGTTGACAAAAAACCTTCACATCCCTGATCTCACTGTGTCATCCCCACAATTCTGCAAGGCAGGTGGGGCAGGAGCTGCTATGACATGCCCAGCCCTTGCCCTCTTTTCATCACTTCCCTACCCTGAACAAGTCTAGACTCCACGCCTGGTATCCAAGACCCTTCCTGACCCGTCCAAGCTCACCTCAAGCTCCTTCCTGGAAGGGGCCCGTCAGTCTCTCCGAGCTCCCAGGAGTAGACCAGCTTCTGAGCCTTTGTGCAGGCCCTTGCCTTCACCAGAAGCATCCTCTCTTTTGCCCTCCTACATCTCTCCATCCTCCAAGGCCTACCTCCTTAGTGACTCCAGGTGAATGGACCTTGACAATTTCCGACCTGAGTCTTGGCTCATTAACAAAGTCACATCTCCTGGAAGGCAGGGCCTGGGAACTCTCCGTTCGTGTCTCCTCCATGTCTGGCACAGGACTGCAGACACAGCTGCAAGGAAATCACTCTTTCCTTGTCCTCAACCAGGAATAAATGATAAAAACAACAATACTAACAATAACAGTTGATGTTTGCTGATTGTCCCACTTGCCAGACAGATTACTGAGTGCTTCACATGGGCTATCTCATGGGACCCTCCAAGCAACCCAGTGATGCGCAGTATTCTTGTTATTGCTCCCAATTTACAGATGAGGAAAACTGAGACTTAGGGAGGTTAAGTAACTTGTCCAAGGACAAATAGCTCATCAAGCTGTAGGTAGGGATTATGGTCACTTGATTTTCAATAAGGGTGTCAAGACAATTCAGTGGGGGAAAGAATAGTCTTTTTAACGAACGGTGCTGGGACAACCGGATATCTACATGCAAAAGAATGAAGTTGGACCCGGTCACTTGATTTTCAATAAGGGTGTCAAGACAATTCAGTGGGGGAAAGAATAGTCTTTTTAATGAACGGTGCTGAGACAACCGGATATCTACATGCAAAAGAATGAAGTTGGACCCGTATTTCACACTGTATATAAAAATGAACTAAAAATTGATCATAGATCTAAATGTGAGAGCTAAAACTATAAAAGTCTTAGAAGAGAACATGGGAGTAAATCTTCATGACCTTGGATTAGGCAACCTTTTGTTAGATTTGACACCAAAAACACAAGTGACAAAAGAAAAAATAAACAGACTTCCTCAAAATTAAAAATCTTTGACTTCAAAGAATATTATCAAGAATGTGAAAAGACAACCTACAGAATAGGGGGAAATATTTACAAATCATATGACAAAGGATTGTATTCAGAATATATGAAGAACTCTTACAACTTAACAATAAAAAGACAACCCATTAAAAAGTGGGCAAAGGATTTGAAGAGACATGTCTCTAAGGAAGACGTACAAATGGCCAATGAGCCCATGAAAAGATGCTCAATGTCATTAGCCATCAGGGAAATGCAGATCGAAACCACAATGAATACCATTTCCCTCCCGCTGGTGTGACCAGGTTAGAGGGAAGGACAGAAAGAGGGTACTTTACCAGGGTGTAGACTTCATGTGTAATTCATAATTCTTGCCCTGGGGAGCGAAAGATGAAAAGCTTGTCAGGCATGACAGTGCAGAGCCGAGTGATCAAGCCCAAAGAAGTGGAGACCCTCCACACTCTCCACCCTTAACTTGACTGAGCACACACACGCGTGCTTGCACACACATTCGCACACGAGCATACATGCATGCACGCATCATCCCCACTTCTGGGCATGATCTTCCCCACCGGCTTCAGCTCGGCCTGCACACACTCTCTGTGGATCCACTCTGTGGCTCATCAGTCTCCTACCCCATAAGATTCCTCCATTCCACCTGAAACCCCACGAGTCACCTTCCCCCATGTGTCCCCAGGCTCTCCCCATCTCTCTGCCACAGGAGCTCCAGTCTAAGCTGCTCATGGGCTGCTTCCCAGACCCAGGTCTCACCACACGCAGGGTCAACTCCTGGTCATTGGAAAGGGAGTCGAGAGGCTGGCAGACAGGGTCATTCTTGTGTGCGTTGCAGCAGCAGAGCTGGAAGGATGGGCAAGTTCTGTGAGTGGGGTGAGGGGCTCTCTGGCAGTCCCCGCCTGCCCAAGCCCCCCCCACTGCAGCTGCCTTGTACCGCATAGCTCCAGTGACTCTTGGGGGTTTGCATGTGCAGCTGGGGCTGGAAGTACTTGGGGTAGTGGAAGCAGGCAGGGTTTGGGCACCAGAGCTCCGGGCAGGGTGAGACACGCTGGGTGTTCTCAAAGGACTCGCTCACCGTCACCAAGAGGTCCTTCACTGGGAGAGAGGACAAGAGGGTGAGAACCCCAGGAAGCCTCTCCCTCCTCTCACCCCTGACTAGGCACAGCAAAAAGCCCATCTGGACGCGCCCAGGAGGGGTTTAGAATCAGCTGGGGCACTGGTTAAAATGCCCCAGAGATTCACATTCTGTAGGGTGGGGTGGGAATCTGCATTTTAACAAGGCTTGTGGGTGATGCTGACAATGAGGTCCCCAAGAAAACCCTTTGAGTCGCTGAGCAAGACCTCAGGACTCGTCCTCCTTGGTTCTGCTTTTCCAGAAGTTTCCCCCAAGTCACTGGCCCATGGCAGAGGAAGCAGGCTGTCATCATACTGTCATTGGGGGTGAAGGCCTCTTCCTCCTTCCCTCCCTCCCTCCCCTGGGTCCTCTCTTAGGGCAAGGCTGGAAGCCCTGCATGGGCAGGATCGGGGGAGTGAGAGGGGAGAGGGGAATCTGGTATTTGTGGGTCTCTTAGGTTCCTGCCAGCTGTAAACTGCTAGGACTCTCTGTGGATGGTGATCTGGCTAGAGGAAGGGGCAGAGCTAGAGGGGCCCTGAGCATTGTCGGTGTAGGACTCTCATCAGGCCTGGGGAACTCCAAGGGTCATGTGGGTGCCAGGAAGACCATTCCCTTTATAGAGCAGGCTGGGGAGGAAAGGGGTTCTTGACCCCCTAGGGTGAGATGATTCTGAGGGATTCCTGCCAAGTTTTGGTTCCCCTGAGGCCAGGGAAGTCTGGGTCAAGTCTGAGGGTGAGAGGGTTTGGAAGCAGCACTCCCTCCTTCCCCAGCAGGCAGAGGACAAAACTCACTTTTCTCACTCTTCCTCCGCCTCCTCAATTCTGCATGAACCTCCAGGCAGGAGACTTGTCGAGACTATAACAAAGCAAGGGAGGGTCACCGAGACTGAGCACAAGCCACCTCCTTGCTTGTCCAGGCCGAAGAGAGGAGATGAAGGATGAGAGGATGCATTCAGCATGGGCCCGACTCTGGGCTGACGCTGGGAACACTGGGTGCACTGACTACGTGTTCTGAATCCAATCTAGGCATAGCTTCTCACTTAGACACAGGATATTTGAAAATGAAGCTGTCCTGTAAACTCTAGGATGCATGGCCACAGTTGACTAGGGGCCATGTTCCCAGGTGCAGGTCGGAGATCCAACCTGAGAGAATGTTAAGCTCTGGGCTTTGACAGTGAGAACTTCCAACCAAACAGCTTTCTCAAGAACTAGAGGCAGGTCAAATGCTTTTGCTACAAATTCCCAAAGACTCTGATTTTTGAGGGAGAGGTTTCCTTGGACCCTGGGGCATTGGATGCATTTAATTAAAATAGCTGTACCAACAGTTGAATTATGAAAAAAATTTAGTACTGAAATTGTGCCTGTAGAGGTATTGGGGTTGTGGGGGACAGGACCAGGATTGAGTCTGGAAGGAGGCTACCTTAAGTGGGTGCTTTTATTGGGGAGATTCCCAAGAGGAGGCGTCATACTTGTGCAATATGGGGTGCTGGGCCAGGGCGATGTCCCAGTTATTCCACCCCCACCCTGCCTGTACCCCATTTGGCTGGCCTCATGTAGTCTGACTCCTACTGGGCTCAGGATGGGACAAGGACCCAAACTGGGCCCAGTGTTCTCTCCCTTGGTCATTCCCCTGAGAGCAGCAGCCAGATGTGGCCTCTGGAGCTACAGGAACCCAGAAGGACAGTTACCACCAGCACGCCATTGGTGATGAGAGTCTCAGGTGGACAGGGACTGAAAGACAAAAGGGGAACTCCTGGTCAGTCTAATCTTTATGGATTGATTTCTCGTAAAGGTGACAAAGAGTGTAAGTAGAGCCGATAGTAAAACAGCAGAGCCTTCTTGGTTTTCATGGAAAGTATTGGCTTAAGAAACAGATTTGTAGGTTGTTAAGGAGGAAACTGGCATACATTTTAAATAGAATGCCCAGAAAAAAATAGATTTATAGGCTAGGAGTAGCGGAGTTCCATTTTTAAAAAAGGATGACTGTTCTTTATGCCCAAACAGATGGTACTGCAGGGAGTTAGGAGGATGAGCAGGCTGCAGCCCACTGGTGAGAGCAGGCGCAAACTGTCCTGGCAGCAGTAATGACCCATTCTCCACTCTGTGTTTTATTTAATTTAAGCATATAACAGATAGTTCTGACCCAGCCAGAGAGGGGCCTGGTGAACGTTAAATGTCTCGGTGTTGCAAAGTTGAGAATACAAGCCTTCAAGGTTTCAATAAGCCTGGGGGAGTTCACAGCCTCCCTCATCAAATTTAAGCCCAAGTTAACTATTTCTTCAGATCAAGTCACAGAATTACCAATTTTGACATATTTCATTTTGCAAGCCACTTTCTAATTCAGCCAAGGAATCCTGCCCTACACCCCCAAAAGTCCTGCCAAACCAGGAATTGGAGGAGAGAACCTAGATTTTCTTCAATGTGAAATAAAGTTGATTTTAATTTGCCAACCAGCTGTTGATGGGAAATTAGTTCCCTGAAATAGATCCCCAGGAGCCCCTGCGGACCTGCCCCTGTCCTTCCCACATGGGAAGTTGCCTCTCCACCTCTCTCTGTCCCTAAGATCTCCTAGGCAGTGGAATGTGACAGTCCCTCTTGTCCTATCTCATGCCTTGCATCCTCCCCCTGTGCTCTGCCAGGGTCAAGAAGAGTGGAGGAGTAGGCTGCCAGTCACCAGGCACACTGCCCATCGTGGGGCAGGGCTTGTCCCCCCTGGGCAGGAGCCCTGCTCCCCTCCCTCATTGTCTCTTCCTTTCCTTCCTGCACTCTGTCCTCTTCTTCCCTCCCCCAGCTCTGTGAGTCCCCAGCACAGTCATACCTCCAAGACCCTAGCTCATTTTCCTATTGGAAACAACTCTACACATTGGGCCTGAGCCTCCTTGCTTATATGGTTCCAGAGTTGGCTGCAGAAGGGGCCAGCCTCTGCTTTAGGCCAGGGTTTGGGGGTGTTTGTTCTAACAGCTCTGGGTCAAGGGGGAGACCCCTTGGTCCTGACCTCTTTCTCAGCTGGGCCTCAATAAGGCCCCCATCACCATGGTGGCAGGTGTTTTTCCCAGAGACCACCCTCAGAAATGCAGGGGGACTAAGGCAGGCTATTTGGCCAGAGCACCAGATCTTTTTTTTTTTTTTCCTTTTTGTCTTTTTTCGTGACCAGTAACGGGATCACAACCCTCGGTGTCGCTCCTGCACCGTGCTCAACCAGTGAGCGGACTGGTCTCTATATGGGATCCGAACCCTCGGTGGGAGCGCCGCCACGCTCCCAAGCGCCGCACTCTATCGAATGCGCCACCGGGCCGGCCCAGAGCACCAGATCTTTAAAGCAACACTGATGTCAGCAGAACTGGATGAGCAGAGGTGGGGCCCAGGCACCTACACTATTTGGGAGATCCCAAGTGATTCTGATGCACAGTGAGGAGGCCAGGGTTAGTGCCAGGGCTGAGGCTGGAAGACCTGGCTCTGAAATGCTTGTTCCCAGAAGCCACTCAAAGGTCAGGACCGTGGCAGAGCCTAGGGGTGCTGGGGCCTACTCACCTCTCCTCCAGCAGGAACTCCACCTCCAGCTCTTCCATGCCCTGGCAGGAGAGGAAGAGAAGGAGTCTGTGGGCTGGGTCTGCACATCTCTGCTGACCAGGACCCTGGGCTGCCCCAGGAGCCCCTGTGGACCTGTCCCTGTCCTTCCCACATGGCTACTCTGCTGCCATGGAGTGGGACAGCTGCTCCCAGCTCTTGTTTCCTCTCTGTCTCTCTCTGTCCCCAAGTCTGGACATCAGGAACATCACTGACACCCCAAGGGAAGGCAGGGTATGGAGTTGACCCCCAGGCCCAGCATGTGAACTTCTCTGTCCCAGACATTTCCTTTTCATTTCTGACCCCAGCTTCCCACTGCTCTCCTGCCTTCCCAAGGGGCTCGGTGCCTGGGGCAGGGCAGCGCTGAGACAGCGCCTCCAGAAGCCCAGCTCTGAGGGGACAGGCTCCTTCCCCCTCACCCTTTCCTTCACTTCTCTTGCTGTGTAACTTGAGGCAAGCCATGACCTCTCTGGACCTCAGTTATCCCCCTGGAGTGTAAACTAGATGAGGGCAGGGATGCTTGCTCCCTGATATGTCCACAGTGCCTAGAACAGCGCCTGGCCCACAGCAGGCACGCAAGTATTTGCTGAATGATTGCATCTATACCATCCCATCCTGTCCTCTCCAGCCCTGACTTTCTCTGATTTGCAGACTTGCCCCCCTTTGCCCCCATCTGTCCTCTGTTCCCTGAGGCCATCCCAGAAACAGGATGAGGGAAGAAAAGGGGAAAGGGAACCAATGCTTACTACATCTCCATTTTGTACTGTGAACACTGCTAGATGCCTTAACTATGCTCTCATTCAAGCCTCACGACGACCCCTTGTGGTAGGTAGTATTACCACCATTGTGTAGATAAGGAACAGAAACTCAGAGCAGTTAAGTCATTTCCACGAGCAGTTAAGTCATGTGGCTAGTAGGCAATAGTGCTGGGATTTGAACCAGCAGCACCATCTCTTCCAACTGGCCGTGGACACAGAGGGGAGCGGTGGAATGGCATTGTGGGAATGACCAGCTGCTCCTCAGGATGCAGGAGGCAGAGGGCCAGGGTTGCCACACACACCTCTGGGTTGAGTGGGAACTTCACATGGGTTTTCTTTCGGAAGCAGAGCTTGGTAAGGTCATAGAGAACTGTCAAGAGATGGTCATCTGGTGTCACTGTGTCTTCATCACAGACGCTCAGCTCTAGCACGTTCTAGGAGAGAAGAGAGGGAGTGAGTCCGGTTACCAGAGGGCCTGGTCTCAGACCTAGCAAGGAGGTAGATCTGAGAGAGGGGGGACAGCTCAGAGGTCCCTGCTGAGGCATGAGAGACATTTGCAGGGAAAGGAATTAAGGGAGGAAAGTGTCTATTCTCTCCTTTCCAACTCCCTGAAGACTTCCCACCCCTCTGCTCTGAGTCTCCTCCTGGACAAGTTGGCCCTTTTACAAGCTTGGCAGAGGCCTGTTATGTGTGGAGGGATATCACTTCACCTGAGGGAAGGATGGAAGGGACAGAGCAAGCAAGACCCCTGCTAAGATACAGAATGTGCCCAGCATTGGGCCCTTGAGAGTGAACACAGCCCCGATGGTGCTAGAAAACCCAGATCAGAGAAGCTAACATCTTAACACTCCAGGGGAGTGATGATGTTCTGATATTTGGTGGGGTTGGGGTGAAGTGTGTGAACTCCATCCTTTGACTCATCAGCCCCTAATGAGGTCTCAAGGATGGTTCTAAAGCAGCATGCTAAGAGTCAAGCAGCTACCCTGTCATCTGGCTGAACTCTGAGGTCAACTGTCTCAGATGACCTAGACTAGTCTCTGAGGCCTCTTGTTTTAAGAATCCTCTGAGATGAGGATTGGGACTGGATTTGTGTCTGAGGTCCATATCTAGTGGACATAAGGTGTTTCTGGGGTTTCCCAACTGGATGAGATCTGCTGATCCTGTAATTATTAGAAACCCAAGTATGTTCCAGAAACAACCCAGCAGCCCCACAATCCTTAAGAAAAAAGGAAGCCCAAATTCTGATTTCAAGATGGCAGACTGAGCATACACCAAAATCCTTCTCCCTCACCAAACCCATATATGATAGAAAAGGTATTTTAAAAATAAGAGATATAAAGGCCTTCTTCTTTTTTTTTTTTTGGTGGCTGGCTGGTATGGTGATCCAAACCCTTGATCTTGGTGTTCTAACACCACACTCTAGCCAACTGGGCTAATCGGCCCGCCTGGAAAGCCCTTCTTGAAAACAAAAAGGTCTCTTCATGAATCAGAATGGAGAAGCATCCCTAAAGTATGGAGGCAGTAAGTTGGAGCTGTCAAGCCTCAAGTGCCTCAAGACTGGGATTGATGCCTCCACGATGAGGACAAATTTGTCTTAAGGGCTCTCTGCTGAGGCTGTCAGAACTCAGCATGCTCAAGGGAGAATTCTTCCACGGGAGATGTGAACTCAACTTAGATTCACCATGTATCTGAAGACAACTGACACCATGAAACAACAACTCAACAGATGAAAGAACACACACCCAAGGAAATAGAAATAATAAAGCAATCTGAAAAGGATTTAAGAGAGAGAAGACTCTCTGGTTGGAATTAATCTGGCCTTGGACCTAGTGTATAGAATGTCTCTTCCCCTCTATGTATTGCCCTTAGAGCATGCTTTTGAAGGTACTGGAAATACAATCTGTTTTTGGGCAACAGACTCCACGTTCCAGCAGTAATTAGATAGAAGGATAAAAGATACCAGAAAGAAGGTAGAAGGTAAATAGACTCAGACAGGGACAAATAAGAGACAGGAATAAGGAAGTTGTGGGTGAGTGGGAAGACGGGTTGGTAGGACAAGAAGTAGGTAGACAGAATAATAAACAGGCATAAGAAGGACACATGAGCAAAGAGAAGAACAGGCAGGTGAGAGGGGAATAGAAATGCAGGCAGGGCAGAAAGGTGTAGTCTGCTGTGTCTCACCTTCACCTGGGTCTGGATCTGGAAGGTGAAGTTTTCATTCCACTCTGGGTTTGAGCAGTTGGAGATAGTTCTAGTCCTTAGCTTCTTCTGAGAGGCAGTGGGTAGCCAGAGGCTCACAAAGCAGTCTGTCTGGCTCACTGTCCAGGGAAGACAAGGGTGGAAGGGAAGGATGAGGAATCAGCCCAGGTTCAGAGAGGAGAGAGCATGGAGTCAAAGGTGACTTCAGGCAAGTCTCTTCCAGAGGAAGGCTTCATCTCAGCTCCAGGTTCTCTCCTGACTCATGGGTTTAACCCTCCAGAGATCTTTGTCCCAGAACCCCGAGAAGGTCATAGACTGCAGGCTAGAGGTTTCACAGGGGGGATGCAGGTCCCACTGAGCATTCTCATGGATACAGATGGCCTTTGGTTCTTATCAGAAGCACCCGATCTCTGAGCAAACACCTGCTGGTTTGGGACAAGGTTTTCCCATACAGTTTTCCCTCTGCTAGGGGAAGATCTGGATGACCAGCCCCAGAGCATCCAGTTTAGCTTTTGCCTTAGTTCAGGGCATCAGGGAAACCAAATAGGGCCAAGATACTCCTCTGAGCTAAGGAGAAGTGAATAACCCAGGTGTGATGTTGCTGGATGTGCTCTAGAGAAGAGACAAAGTCTTTGACCCCAATAAGCTCTCCCCAAATGGAGGAAGGCCTCTTAAATCTTCTGGTTGCAGCAGCAGAAGGGGAAGGGTGAAAAATAACAGCCCAGACTGGCTCCCTCCCTCCACTCTACCTAGGAGGAGGGAGGAAGAGGTGCCCTGACTGTCTTTGTCACTCTCCTGGCAACCTTCTGGGGTCAGTCCCAGCGTGTACACCAGATACGTAGAAAATGGTAAAAGTCAACACAGTTTCCAGTGTCAGAGAGTCCTCCAAATGGAAAACTGGTATGAGGATGGGAGTTCTGTACCAGTAGGACTGATCCAAGCTATTGATAATTATTATTAATAATTGCTAATGAGAGTGGATGCAGGGTTGTCCCCTGGGACTGACTTAGTCCTGCATTGTCATTACACTGAAAGCTTTATCAGAGGAAGTGAGCATGGTGTGCGTCATACATGTTCCTGGAGTGAGTTGGAATTCACATCCGTCCTCCCATTAAATGAAGGTGAGATGACACAACCTTTAGATGTCATAATGATCATTTAATCCAGGCAAAAAGAATAACCAAAACCAACAGAATCCAAAGAAGATGCTGAGCTCATCATCCCCACCCATCCCCTCCATGCCCAACCTGCTCCTCAGCAACTCAGGTGTCCAGGCCAGAAACCAAGCATTGCCCTTGACTCTCACGTTGAACTGATTTAACTCTTGATATCTCTGGAGCCCGCCCATTTCTCCTCATCTGCACTGCCACCGCCTTGGTGTGGGCGACTGTCATCTCTGAGCCAGTTCCCAAATGGTCTCCCTGTCTCTGGTCTTGCCCTACTCCAGTCTTTTCTCCCAGGAGAAGCCAGAGGGAGTTTTAGATATGACTGTGTCACTCCCCAGTTTAAGATCCTTTAAGGAGGAGTCCTAGCCACTCAGCGTGGCTGCCCCTGCCCAACTCCCCAGCCTCTGCCTCATCATTCCACCTGCCCTGACACCCCGCCCCTACCATGCGGCGTGTGTGCACTCACACTCACACGCTCACGTGTGCACACACATGCACTTACACGAACACACACACTCACACTCACAGGCTAGACTCCGACCAAACCCAACCACTCAGGTCTCTAAAAGTGTCACGCTGTCTTGTCTTCAGGCCTCCCCATGTGCCATTCCTACCGCCTGGAGCAGCCTTCTCTTCTACTTTCACCACCCTTCTCCCGGCTAGCCTCTTCAGGCTTCAGAAGGAAACTCCTCTGGAAGCCTTCCCTGAGTGCCCAAGTCTGGTCCAGGTGTCCGCTGCCCAGAGCCCTCTGTTCCTCTCCTGCGGAGCACGCACTACACTGCACTGCAATGGCAAGTCCACTCGTCTGTCTCTATCACTGTAGACACCGTGAGGGCCGGGAGACGGAGTGTCTCTAGCCGTTGGAACATAGTAGGCACTCACTAGATAGCTGTTGAATAAATGATGAATGGAAAAACCCAACTTCTTGCTGTAGGGCCATATCAGTACCCAAGAAATTCTGGGCCGTGTGACTGCAGATATAAGTAAGCAGGTCAGCGCATTTAATTGTTCTGCGGATATGGAGACTCACCAGGGACCTGCTCAGCCTTCTTGGGCCCCTCCCTTGGCTTTTCCTGGACACTGAATCCTCCTCCTGGGCCTGGAGCATTCTCCTCAGGTCTGCCTCGTGTGTGCTGGGAGCCTGCAGGCAGGGAGTAATCAAATCTCCACCTGCTGGCCCTGTAACTCTTGCTCAGCACACATGATTCAGTGGACCCTGTGAAGGCACTTTTCCCCCTAAAATCACTTTCCTATTGTCAGTCCCTGCCAAAAATTCTTCCATTAAAACTATTACATAAAATCTCAGTATTTTTGGCTTAAGGCTGAAATCTCTAGTTAAGATAAAAATACTCCTGGAAGAGATAAGATTGATCAGATACCCACACTCCAAGTATTTGTTTTCCTGTTCTTTTGCAGAGAGCTGTTTCTCTCCCCTGCCCCACCAAAGGTTGAAAAGGAGAGTGCAGCCAAGGAGGGGGTATTCCGAGGAGGGGGAGTGATGGAGGAAGGTCAGCCAGAGCCCAGGTGACAACTTGGGGCAGGCACCATTAGCTGACAGTAAGGATAGTGACCATCATGTTGGCAAGGAAGAATGGTTAAGCAATCGTGACCCAGTTCTGAGAATTTCGTGACTACAGGGGATTTCCTAGGCATGGATAGTTTCCAATCCTTGTTCCTCATGGAGTGACAGATGGCTTGGTCATCTGAATTACATATCTCCTTTCCTAGATGTGGGTGGCAGAGATGACTCAATGATCTCTACAGATGTTGTCATCTCTTCAGAATGTTGTGATCTCTTCAGAATATTGTCACCCTAATACCTCTGTAGACACCTGCCTGACACCCCTTGGGGTGTTGGTTTGGGTTTTAATTTGTCTCCCTGAGTGATGACTGGGAGGTTTCTGGGGCCTGATTGTCTCTCAGTTCTGGACCCGGGCTGGGTGGAGCACTCTTTTAGTTATTGATGAGGGGGCCATCCCTGAATCTTTGTGTATTCACTGCCTTTCAGCCTCTTTGAAATCTTGGGAAACTTGGGCACAGGTTAAAGGACTAAATCAGAGAGCTGTTCATTAAGGATTCAAGTAAGAAGGGAACAATTTGGGGCAAGAGTGACCCAGGACCTGACAGTCATCAGGAAAGTCTCAAACCTAACCCAGGGAAGTAGAAACATAGCCGTATTTACATGGTGTCCTGACATGATGGCCCCAGACACCATATCTGCCCTCCACCTTGTTCCTCAGGGGAGGACCGAGTACCCCCAAAGGGCAGCCTGTATGCCAAAGGGGCATGTGGGGAAGGGAAGCGGATGCTGGTGGAGCCAGACCACAGCCTGCTTCTCTGGCTGCCTGCCCCCACCCCATGACACCCCTGGCCTCTGGGTGGCAATATGGCATGAAGGAGAGAGGAAAAGGGCCCTGGACAACGGGACGGTCTGTGCACCAGGTGCGGACATGCACTGTGAGAGCGTGTGGCCAGGGTGACTTGAGGGGCTGGGATGGATGCACCTCATGGGAGTCAGAGGAAGGTGAGTGCTGCTGCAGGCATATGGGAGCTGTGGTTATCCCCAAGGCAAGGGTGTAAATTGCCCAAGAGAGGATGGAGTGTCTGAGTGACCCACCATGGCATGGGCAAGAAAGGCAGAAAGGCGGCCATGTCCTGGGCCCAGGGGACACTCACTGACTCCTTAGATCACTCACTGGTGGACTGGAAAGCCCCAAGGAGCCTGAAAAGTCCCTGACCCTGTGGTTAGCCACTTGGCAGATAAAGGCCCAAACTCAATACTTGCTGGAACTGCTCGCACTGGCATGGCTCAGTCTGAACCCTGCTTGGTATCTTTGCCATCTCTGGGACTGAAGTACAACCTGAGTATAGAACACACACACACACGCACACACGCATGCACACACACACGCACACACACACACACGCAAGCACGCACACATGCACGCGCGCGCACACACACACACACGCACACACGCACACACGCACACATGCACACGCAGGACTATTTCTCCAGCCAGGGCCTCTCTCCATCTGGGCCCTGTAAGCAGAGAAGAAGGTGAGAGAGGAGGATACTCACCCACATCTGCCTGCCGGACGTTTTTCATCCGGATGACCCTCACTGTCAGCAGATGGCATGGAGACAGACCCTCCTGTGGATTGAGAGGACAGTGGACTCACTCTTCAAGCATCACCCCAAGGCCATTGCCACTGGGTAGACTTTCCCACAGCCTCCCCAGACCTGTCCACTGCATTACAGGAACTTCCACGCTGTTGGGTCACTGTTTGCTCAGGCATCTGCCTTCTCTCCAGCCTGGAAGGCTCTGGAGGCTCCTGAGTGCCTGGGACCCTGTCTGGCTTTTCATCTCTGTACCTCCAGTACCTGCAGCATGCTGATATGTAGGGGTGCCAATAAATGTTTGTTAAACAAATGGGCGGATGAATGAAGGGATGGATGGATGTTCTAGCCCTAACTAAGCACAGAGTGAACACTAACGGCAAGGGAGTGCTGAGGTGTCTCCACTCTCTTCTCTCCATTGAATCATTTCTTATTCACACTTCCCTCCACCCACCCCACGCACGGAGAAGAATTTCCTTTGCCTGCCCAGGATGGCAACTTGCTCAGGAGGCAGGCACAGTGCGGCTCAGAGGGGCAAGGGACACTGATCAAGGTCGACAGGTACTCACTGGGAGTTTTCACGTCAGGTGCTCACCACCACTTTGCTCCAGCCCAGAACATTCACATCTCCCTTGCCTGACAGGCTCCTACCCCAGGGCACCCTCCCCTATATCTTTCTGGCCACTCTATTGCCCCTCCTAGCAAACAATCTGCCTCTGCCTCTGCCTCTTTGCTGTTTCTTGCTAGAAATACTTGTGAAGTTTGGCTGGAATGCAATATGATCTTTCTTGATTTGATGACTGGTTCCTGTCAGATGCCTCTCACCCCAGGGGACAGGAGCCCTGAGGTTTCTGCCTCCCATAGTATTTCGTCCTAATGACTTGGGGTGTGGACACACCCTGAGCCCTGCTCATTGGTGCTGATATTTCTCCTGTGTCCCATTCCTCTTCTGTTTCTGATTGCTTCCTGGGGCCCATCCATCAACTCAAGCTCACCCCCGCGAGCAACCTCCGTCCAGGCCACAGTGTCTGGGAAGGGGGAGCCTACCCTTCAGGCCCTGCCCACTTCCCTCCCTGGTCTCCCCTGTACCCTATAAATCACACATCCACCACTGTTCCACTTTTGTCCCCAATGGACCCCATTACTTTCTGCCTCCCAGGTGCCCTTTAACCACCTCTCCCAGCCTCTCCAGCTTCTCTTTATCTCACAGCTACGAAGTATCCTCCAATCATCTTTTCTGCCTTTAAATAATGTTGGAGTTTGGGGGAAAACATAGAGTATAAAGATAAAAAAAGAGTTCCCATAATCCCACCACTCAGAGACAATCACTGTTATCATTTTGATATTGATCCTTCTAGAATTTTCTGGGGCTTAATTCTAACCAGCAACAATAGAACTATGATTCTGGGAAAGCTAATTGATGTAGTCCCTGAGATTGACACATAATTAAATTTTAGGGTCTCTTCCTCTCTCTCCCCAACAGCTGCCTCAAAATCAGAACAAAAGTCAAATTGGCAATTACAGGTCTGAAGATTCCTTTTGTGAGATTAATTCTGAAATATTGAATATTTTCATGACCAGTAATTTGCTCTAACAGCATTCTGTTGTGCGCCTTGTGACTTGGGCCAAAGGCTACACGCACTGCCTCTCTCCTGGTTCTGGAAACATGGCTGTGGCCTCTGGCCAGCCCCCCCCAGGCTCAGTGGGCTGTTCACTCTGTGCCTGGGCAGAGCGTGAGTCCTGGTCTGGCCTAATGAGGAGGCAGGAGTGGACTTTCACCAGGAGGGCACTTCTGGCAAAGCCTCGTCCCACTGGTCCACTTTCTCAGAGGGCAACTGGAGCAAGCAGGGAGCTGTGGAGGCCTCAAACCAGGCTGAGCTCAGCCCTCGGGGATGTTCCATAGCATTTCAGGGCTCTGAACCCAGGGCCCATGGTCCTCTCGGCCATCACAGCCCTTCTGCTGCCTGCAGGAGGGGCTGCCCACAGGCCAGCCCGGCTCCTTCAGTGTCTGCTCTGGAAGGGAAAGAACCCCCGCAGCTTCCCCCGGGACCTCACTCAAGGTCTCCGTGCCCCCAGGAAGAGTTCTCCCCTATCATCTAACCCCAATACCTTCCAATAAGGTTAACCATTTTCCTACTCTGACTACCTCAGCAACAATAACAGCAGCATCAGCTGCCGTCTGCTGAGTATTTGCATGTGCCGGGTGCTGTGTGCATATTCTCTCTCTGGTACCGTGGTTAATCCTTACAGCAGCCCCATGAAGCAGGTATTATCAGCCTCACTTTACAGGTGGAGAATCAGGGGCTAAGTCCTTTGACGTGGGGCTCTCGGCTGGAATCAGGGGAACCCAAGTTTGAATCCAGCTCTAATTCTCCAAGCTGTGTCCAGAAGCACTGCTCTGCACTCACCTTACTTAACAGCACCCTTGGCAAACATGAGCTTACCTTCCTGTCCTTGGTCTTCCTTTCTTAGAACCAATTTTCCTGACAGATTCTTTTCCACCCTGAATTCCTCCAAAGCCCCCAAATAACCCCTCCCTCTGAAAATCCTTCTACTTGCTGGGCTCTTACCAGCTGCACTTCTACTGACACATTCCATGGTCTTCCCCTTTCTGTGAGCATCCAGAGTACATCAGAGCTGTAAAAGATCCTTGGAGAAGTTCCCATTTTCTAGTAGCCACAGAGGGCTTCTTTTTGGTCCACCTTGAGCCTTAGTTCACACCTTCTAGCTCAAACATTTTCAGGAGAGACCCAATTACATTTTGCCAGCACAGAGATAGAGCCTGGGGCCGGCCCGGTGGCGCACTGCTACAGTGCGCTGCTTGGGAGCGCGGCGGCGCTCCCGCTGAGGGTTCGGATCCCACATACAGACCAGTTCCCGCTCACTGGCTGAGCAAGGTGCAGGCGCAACACCGAGGGTTGCGATGCCATTGCCGGTCCTGGTCCAGTACGGGCACGACACTGAGGCTCCTGCCGAGGGTTCGGATCCCACATACAGACCAGTTCCCGCTCACTGGCTGAGCAAGGTGCAGGCGCAACACCGAGGGTTGCGATGCCATTGCCGGTCCTGGTCCAGTACGGGCACGACACTGAGGGTTGCGATCCGTTGCCGGACACGAAAAAAGACAAAAAAAAAAAAAAGAGAGATAGAGCCTAGAAGGGGGTTTGAGAGATGTCCCAGAGGGTCCATGCTGGGAGGAAGGCACAGAAATAGGGAACTCAGATCTGGGGCCCAGATGCATTCCAGGAACTGGGTCTGTGAAAAATGACCTTTTTGCAGAGAGAGAGCAGAACTGTGGTTACTAGAAGCAGGAAAGGGGAGTGGGGGGGGGTAGTGAGGGGTTGGTTAATGGACACATAACAGCTAGATAAGAAAAATAAACTCTATTGGTGCACAGTTGAGCTAGGTATCTATTACGAACAATAATTTACTGCGTGTCATGGAATTACCAGTAGAGAGGAGATAGAATACTCTTATCGTAAAGAAATGATTAAGTTTTGTAATGGTGAATATGCTAATTACCCTGATTTGATCATCACACATTGTATAAATGCATTGAAATATAATTGTACCCCACAAATATGTGAAATCAATACATTTCCAAAAAATACTACAAGTCAGTATCTAACTTCTACACAGGCATACTTAGGGGATAAAGAATAGAAAGGCTTAACTGATTGTTTTTAATAATAATAAAAAATACCAAAATAAAAAGATCAGACTTTGACAAATCAAAAATGACCTTCTTGGATTAAAATGAGTGTACTTATTTTGCTCCTGATATAATCAGCTCAACTGATTATATAACTGATGGCCCCAGAGTAACTGATCTACAGTAGGAAGACGCATCAGAACAAAGCCCAGTGTCTGTGACTGTGCAGACGGGAACCAGAAGCCAGAGAGATTATGGAACCCAAGTTTATAGGGCTGCTTGTGGTGTGGGAAGGACCAAAACTTTAGGGACTTGGACAAGCCCGTCCCTAGAACAAGGTGCCCTGGCTGGGATTTGTTATCAGGGTGAAGGTCAAAATACTTAACAACAGGCATAGCCAGGTACCACGTCAGTTGGGCTGCAGCTCTCGAAGAGGACGGGCATTAGTACTTCAGCTCCTGGGGGGGTCCTAGAGCAAGGACCAGGTGTACTCAGGCCTTTGAGCTCAAGGAAGGAACTGTTTGGCAACCAGTACAGCTGTGCCAGACAGGGCAGGCTGGACAGCAGTTTTCTGGAAGCTGTGTGGGAGAGTGGGCCCCATTGCACAGGCTGCAGACACCCACCACCCAACCTCCTTCCCGGCCTTGGGCTCTGGGATTGATCTTGTCAGGATGCCACTTTCCCCTCGAGTCCTACTCAGGACTGGGGGACCTTGCCAGCTCCCATGGAAAAGAGGCAGCCTGTTGAATCTCAGGATTGACTATTATGCAATCAGTACAGTCTATTAAGTCAGGCCCTCACTCTGCACTGGGCGCTTGGCATGTGCTCTTATCTAACCCTCCAACCACCCCCTGAGGAAGGCATTATTATCCCTGCTTTACAGAGGAGAAGACTAAGTTTAGAGAGATTACATCTCACGCAGGCTCCCAGAGCCCAGGAACGCAGAGCCAGGACGCGGGTGTGAGTCTACCTGACTCCAGGGCCAGTGCGCTTGCCGCCCACCTGGAGGCTGACTCTCACCATGAATTAGCAAACCAGCTAAAAGCCTGCTCCAGGTCAGGCACCAGACTAGTTAACAGTAGCAGCAGGAGTAAAAACCCTCAGCTCCCAAGTCGGGGCTCTCCCTACAGCCCAGTTGTCTGTTACCCCAAATCAATCAAAAGAATATGTAGTTACAGAAGGGCTCCCAGGGTCGGGCTCCTGGGTGGGAGTGGGGGTGGGGGATGATCTGACAACCAAGCTTCAGAAACGATGGGTCTGATGCCCATCCCTGGGTCAGGCATACCCTCACCAAACCATCCCATGACATCTGGGGGGCTTGGAGAGGGGAAGACAGCTCCCGGGGAGCCTGCAAGAACTCCCCTTCCCAGGTCTTCTCAGGGCAGGACCGGCAGATGATGCCACCTCCTCCTCCCTAGACAGGTGGGTGTAGCCATCAGTTCATTGCAACACCCGTGCCAGAGCTTAGACCAGCCTGGTGCTATCTTCCAGGATGTGTGGGCCCTCCCTGAAAGGATAACATTGAGATGGGGACATTATAGAACCCTGAAATATGTCAGCCAGTCTGAGCAATATCCCAGACTAGGGGTCACCTAGGAGGAGACACCATAGCTGTTTTCCTTTTCATCACTCAGGCTAGGTGAGTGGTCAGGGCAAGAAGTCCTAGCACTGAATGACATGGACCCTCCAGGACCTGAGAGGGACAGGAGCAGCTTGTGGAGGGGCTCCTGGAGCCACTCTGGACTCTCGGCTCCCAACTGCTTCACTCCCCACTTCAAGGTAAGCTCTGTCCCCTTGGCAGAAGATCTCTCATGGCCCAAGCTCCTGTATGCTCAACAAGACTGGAGAGGCAGGAACGAGGGCTGACCAGAGGCCCCACCAGCCACCCAAGCTCTGTGGGAAACCTGCTTTACCCCAGGAGGCAATGTCTAGCATGGCCAGGGCATGTGAGCACCAGTCACCAGGCAGCTTGGATCTCCCCTCATGGGGCTCTTTGGAGACTGAGCAGTGTCTCCATCTCCTATCCCAAACAGACAAGACACTTTCAGGGCATCACCCATCTCATTCAGTGGTTTAGTATGGGCTGGGGGAGGGACATCGGGGAGGAAGAAGTTGCTGCCCTTGAGGAGCTAGCTAACTAGCTAATGATCCTCCACATGGCATGCCTGTGACAAATTGGAAGACTGAGGGCATCCCCCTATTGCCTAGATAGGAAAACTGAGACAGAGTTGGTCTAGAGTGCTGGCACCTGACCTGTGAACCCAGGGGTTCCCCTCTGAGGCTGTGAGGATCTGGATGGACCCAGGAGTTTTGACCGTAAATGCTGGTGGGTGGCTTCACGGATGATGGCGACAGATTGGCAATGCCACAAATTCCCACCCCACACCAAGCAACACATGCACACAGCATAGAAGTTTAGGATATCCACAGGGTAAATACCTGCTTGCCACGAAGACAGGCCACATATGGATCCCCCTGGCAGTACTGAACATTGCCTCTCCTTGGGGCTGGCCTGGATCCAACATGGCCCTGAGCCACTGCATGGTGCCTTGCAAAGCTTGTGGGTGCTCTCAGCTGTGCTGTCCACCCAGGAGCCCTGGTCCCACCTGGGCCAAAACACTCCCCCAGGGGCTAGGTAAAGGCTGCCCAAGGTTCCTGGAGCCCTCCCTGAGGCCTGTCTCCTGCCCTTAGCTCCCAGCTCCTGCCCCTCACCTCCTGACCCGGTCTCCCTGGGCCTCAGCCAGTGGTCCCACCAATCCAGCACTGCTCCCTCACCTTTAAGACACAGGTGGCTGAGGGCCTGCCATCTTCTGCTTGGCATGGGTCTGGCAGGTGGTGGGAGATCCAGGCAGGCATCTGCCTCTGGAGCATTGTGGCAGCTCTCCAGCTGGGTGGCAAGCTCAGGAACTTATACTGTGACTCAGAGCTCCACCCTCCTGGCTGCCTCTTGGCAGTGGCTGGGGTTGCCTGGGGAGTGGTTAAGGTGAGTGGACAGTCTCTCAGTGTCAAGGGAGCCAAGGGTCTTCGGATTTTGAAAATGCAGGGGCCAGCAGGGGCTCTGGCCCTTGGGGTCAGCAGTCTGCAGACCTCAGGTGCTCAGAATGACCAGGTGTTCAGGGGCCCAGGGCATGGTAAGAAGAGAACGCTGGACCCTCATGGCTTTAGGATTAGTCTGGCCATGATTTGGGAAAGTGCTGTCTCTTCAGCTTATAGAGGTCATGACTCATAGATGCCCCTCTGGGGGATGGTGCTCTCTGTGCCCCGGGAATTGTGGGCAGGGACTTCATGGGAGGCAGAGACCATGGACAGGGCTCCCAAAGTAAGAGGGCGAAGAAAGAAAAATCTGCCTGAATCCTTACAGAGAAGAGGGTCCAGGGCAACCGCCCCCTCCGCTCCCTCCTGGGAGGCCAGGTGGAGAGAGGGCGTGCCCAGCCCCTGCTGATCTCGGGGCAGCTTGGAGGATGTGCTGCCCCGCCTGGATGATTCTTATCTCTGGCCTGGTGGCTGGCTCACTCGGGGGCCTGAAAAGGGTGGCTGCGCGTACTCGGCCGCCCAGCTCTGCACACTGGGAGTTACCTGCCTGAGCTACTGCCTGGGGCCCCAAAACCGGCTTTTCTGGCCCATAGATAGAAATGATTTTATGGAACTGAGGGTGAGATCTGAATACAGACTGGGCCCGAATGCAGGGATGGAACCGGGCTGGTGGTATCTGTGGGACCTCTTCACATGCCTGATCCTCCAAAGAGAGGATGTGGCCTTAGCCTGCTGCCCTCCCAGCTGCCTGCCCTGCCATCACCGCACTGCCAAGGACACAGACACAGCACCCACACCCCTCAGCAGAGGACACAAATTCAATTTAGTTCACACACCTAGTAAGCACCTACTGCATACATGCCACTAAGAGACGAAATTCCAAGCTTGAAGTTACTGACAGTCCAGCTGGGGAACCAAAAGCATCCAACCCATCAGAGGCCAGAGATCTGAGTCTCCCAGTGGTGATGGGGGGTATCCTAGAAGGATCAATATAAATCCTTCACATTTGCAAAGATCTGTGGTTTAGAGAGCTCTTAGTTAAGAGCTCTTAACAGTTTTTAGTTAAGAACTGGCTAGGAAGCATAGAAGATGGACAATGAATTCCAGCTGGGGAGGGAAAGAGTGGATCTAAGAAGGCTTCACGGAGGAGGTGGCATCTGAATTGGGCCTTAGAGAATGGATAGGATTTCAATGGCTAATAATAGGAGGGAAAGGCATCCTAGGAAGAAGGAATAGCATATACAAGGGCAGGGATGCCAGAAAGTCCTGCAAGTGTTCTGGTGTTGAGTAGTGAGGTGTATGGGAGGAGGTACAGCGGGTAGACAGTGGGACATAGGGGCTAGTGGAAACTGGGCAGAGAGAAGGGAGGTTCTGTGAAGGAACAAATCTGGAAAGAGAGATTAGAGCCCAGTAGTCACGACACTCAAAGGCCGTGCTTTAAATTTGGAAGTATTCTCCAGGCAATGGGGAGACATCGATGGTCATTGAGCAGGTAGGTGACATGATCAAAGCTGAACTTTAAGAAGGCAAGGCTGATTGACGTTGAAGCAGTGGATCAATTAGGAGGTGAGGACAGGGGAAATAGGGTGGTAAGTCAGGAACTGAAGAGAAAAACGGAGGCCAGAACAGTAGGGATGAGCCCAGGAACTGCTATAGCAATTCCCACAGCACTACACTGACTTGAAAGTGATGGGATCCCATTGTCTCCCCATTTTCTCCCCTCCCCAACCCTTCCCAATCAAGTAGACCCAGGGCAAGCCCAGAACACCAGGGCATTCCTCAAGGCCTGGTATTTGGTCCTCTTCTCAGTGAAGGAGCCTAGCCACCAACCCCCTCCTCACCCCCATTTATTCTAGGCAATGCATGGAAATTCTAGGTCTCCAACCCTTGTATTTCCTCACTGTCTATCAACTTCTCAAGAGCAGGCTTCAATTTACTCATTAGGTTGAATTAAATCAAATCGGATTTAATTTAATGGGAGGTTGGGTGGAAGTTTCTTCCTCTGCAGCCTCCACGGTGCCTCTGACCAAGGCGGGGAGGTGGGAGCCAGTGCAACCTCGAACTGAATGGACCGATCAACTGTTAAGTATTTACTGACCGCCTGCTGTGCGCCTAGCTCTGTGCAAACTACTTTGGATGGAAAACAACAAAGAACTATAATCTAGGGAGAGGAGAACAGGAGGCTGAATTAAACAGTAAATTGTCCAGCGTGGACTCTAAGTGGGGCAGGAGGGAGCAGAGGATTCTGGGGAGAAGGTTCAAGTGGGCTGGGAAGGTGAATAAGGAGGGCCAGGGAAAGAGGGGACATCCCCAGGACAGAGCAAGGGGTGTCATATAATGTGTCTCCAAATGGATATATAATGGAAGCTAAAACAGCATTAGCAGCTCCAAGTCAAGTCCTGTAGCTCTCCCTTCCCCCAGAGTTCCTTCTATGTGGAAATTCTGAAGCTATCTCTGCAAAAAAAAAGAGAAGGACTGAGTTCTTTTCCACACAGCATCCCCTCATCCCTGATGACCAGGGAGCCTCAGGATCTCCTCAGAGACCCCCAGTCTCCTTGAGGCCCCCTTGCTGCTGTGTTCTCTGAGGCACTGTCTCCAGCTGTGTCCCCGGGGCTTATTAACTGACTCCCACTGACAGGGTCACCAGGAGCTGCCTCCCACAGAGCCTCTTGGGAAGCAGAGCCTCTGACATTGCAAAGTACGTTCCTCTCAGCAGCTCAGCTGACACAACTCCCCTGTGAACGCTGCAGGGATGATTCCTCACCCTTCCTCTTTCAAGATGCATTAGGTGTCTATCCCTTCCTTCCTACCCCCTGTCAGCAGCATCTGTCTCTCAGCCTCCTCTCCACCTCTCACGGATTCACCCAACACACCTGGCCAGTGAGCTTTGTAACTGCCCACTTCAACCTGTTTTTCTCCTGCTCAAACGCATCTGATGCTTTCCCGTCCATTCTTTGCCCACAAACTCTGAATTCTAATACCTTCCAGAAATGAATTAGAGCCCAGGAACAGCCCTATGTATACATGGAATATTAGAATGTGATAAAGGAAGTATTTTGAATCAATGGTGATATGATGGACTAGTTGTTATTAGAAAAACTAGCTTACCATTTGGAATAAAATAAAGTTAGATCTGAACTTCGTACCTACACAAAAATAAATTCTAAATAGATTAAATATCTATCCATTTAAATAAAACTATATATGATTAAAATATTATTATTATTATTATTGTGTGCATATGGCTGGTCTATATGGGGATCCAAATCCTTTACCTTGGTGTTACCAGCACCACGCAATTTAAAATATTAGAGTATATTATGGTGAGGAGGTTCTTCTTAAACAAAGTACAAAACATAGAAGCCAATAGGGAAATATTGGCAGATTTGAATATATAGAAATTTAAAACTTCAGCAAAGCAAAAGATGCCATAAGCACAGTCCTAACTCCATAATATATCTCAAATTTCCTCCTCTAAATAAATATCCACAGATAACAAATCACCTTTAATAACATAACAGTAAAGAGGAGAATCTTGCCCTACCAAATACTGAGATAAACTAGCCATACTAATACAAACAGTATGCTTTTGGCACAAGAATAGGACCAATGGGAAAAAAAATAGAGGGACCAGAGACAGAGCCCTGATATTTGAGGGAACTTAATACAGTCATATGTCACTTAATGACGGGGATACGTTCTAAGAAATGTGTTGTTAGGTGATTTCACTGTTGTGTGAATATCATAGAGTGCACTAGCACAATCCTAGGTGCTATAGCCTACTACGTACCTAGGCTGTCTGGTGGAGCCATGATAATCCTATGGGACCACTGTTGTATACGTGGTCCATCGCTGGCTGAAATAGCACATTACTGTTTATGATAAAATTGGCACCACAAATCAATAGGAAAAAAACAAACTGTTTAACAGATGGCATGAACAAAATGACCTACTATGTGGAATGAAATAAGGCAGTATCCCCACTTAATGCCATATAAAAAGAAGGATGTAAATGGGATCAATGTATGAAAAGGAAAACTATAAGGTTAATTGGAGACAATATAGGAGGATATATTTGTGATCTGGGGGCAGAGGGTTTTTTAAAGACCATTTTGAAATCATGAACCATAAGGGAAAAATTTCTGAATTTGATTATACAAGAATTAAGGATTTCTGTCAATTCACAACATCGCAGAAAAAGTTAATAGATAGCTGGCAGAATACATTTGCAATGTGTTTGCAAATGACCAAAGGATTACTATCTAGTATAAACAAATAATTCTTACATAATTCACAAGAAAAAGGTGGCCGTACCAACATAAAAATGGACCAAAGATTTGAATCTGTAACTTATAGGAGGGGAAACCCAAAACCCTAATAGGCATTTGAGGAGATTCTCAAAATCTTTGGAATTTTCACCACAAATCAGTGGAAAAAGAACAAACTGACAGATGGCATGGGCAAAAGTGACTTACTACATAGAGTAAGTAAAATAAAACAGCATCCCCGCTTAATGCTGTATAAACAGACAAGCTATTAAAGAGATCAATGCAGGGGAAAAAAACAACAGAGAAATGCTAGTTAATCAAGGAAATTCAAATTAAAACCACAATGAAATTTCACTACAGCCACTAAATTGGAAAATGGTGAGAAACTTGGATAATGACAAGTGTTGGTGGGGATGTGAGGACAGAGGCACCATCGTGCTCCACTGTGGAAGAGGAGACCGATAGGGTTGTGGAAGGCAATCTGTGTCTACTCAGTCAAAGTAAGAATGTTCATATAGCAATTCTGGTTTGGGTACATATATCCCATGGAGTGTCTCTCAAAGTCCATAGAAAGGACGTGTAAGATGGCATTCACTCCACATCACTTATATAACAGAAATTTGCAAGCAAACCAAGTGTTCATCACTGGGGGAATGAACAGGAAAACGTGAAGGATGCACAACCTAGAGTGTGACACAACAGTTCAAAGCCACAAATTGGAGGTACATGTAGTAGCATGGCTGCATCTGGAAAACTCAGTGTTGATAGAAAAGAGGTATATATATATATGTAAAACACACCTACAAAAGTTAAATTATAATAGATACTGAAATAAAATCTTATTTGTATATATTATGAATTGAATACACTTGAAAATATAATTTGATGTATTATATATTATTTGAATATATATATTGAATATATTAAAATAAAACATGTATTGAACACAATAAAATGGTTGCCTTTCTGCAGGGATGGAAACGCAGAAGGTTACGTGGGTATAGGGAAATAAAAAAATCAATCAAGAGAGCCAGCAAGGGGCCTCCCAGGGACCAACGATGATAATGGGCCACGTCCTGGGGCATGCGCCTCTGCACCTCAGCTGAAATATTTTTCCTCCAGCTTTTTCCCCGTTGTCATAGTCACTGCTCTAGTCCATTACCTTCACTCCTCTCAACTCCCGCAGTGGCCAAAGGGGTCTCTCTGCTTCCGCTTCTGCTTCTGCCTTCCTATATGCCATTCTCTACAGGAGAGCAATTGATCTTCTAAACACATAAGCTAGATTATGTAACTGCCCTGATTAAAACCTGTCTGTAGCTGCTGGTCACTCTGACTTCCTGCCATGGCTGTGAAAGGTCCTGTGTGGTCTGGCTGCTCATGACTGGTGTCCTCTTTCCATCACAGCCAAGTTACACTGGCCCTTACGCCCTGATCGTGCCGAGTTCTTTTCCGTGTTAGGATTTTGCAGTTGCTCTTCCCTTGCCTGAAGTCCTTGACCCTCCCACTCTTTCCCATCCTTCGTGGCTCTGCTGAAATGTCATTTTCTCCAGCAGCCCCTCCCTGACCCCCCTCCAGAACTTGTGTGTCTCTTGCCCACCCACTTACTTCCATGTTACTCTGGGTATTAATTTAATTTAATGTATCCTCTTTTGAACGATCTTGTTTGTTTATTCTTTTTGTCTTTTTCCACCAGACCATGACCCTTTTCAGAGTATGAACATTGCTTGTCTTGTCTTGTTCATCAACTGGAAACACCTAACCCTAAACAGTAAGGGAATGGTTAAATTAATTATGGCAAAGTCACACACTGGAATACTCCACAAATGTCAACAGGAACAAAATGGCTCACGTTTATTGAATGTTTACAAAGTGACCGGGACTGTTCTATGTGTTTTATATTGCCTGTGAAGTAGATACTATTATTATCTCATTTTAAAGAAGAAGAATTGAGACACGGAGAAAATAAATAACTTGCTCAAGGCCATGATGGTAACTGACAGAGCCGTGATACAAGTCAGTCCAGCCCGGGAATTTCTGGATGTCACCTCCACACACGTTGCCTCTCAGGAGATGCGCAGATACCATGTAGAGAGCTACTGTCTTGGAAAACTGAGATTCTGCATTGTGATTTTTTTTTTTTTTTTTTTGAGACCGGCCGCACCATGCTCAGCCAGTGAGCGCTGTGAGCGCACCGGTCATCCCTATATAGGATCCGAACCCGGGGCGGGAGCGCTCCCAGCGCCGCACTCTCCCGAGTGCATCCCGGGCTCGGCCCTGCATTGTGTTTTTAAAAGGCTACTTCTATACTCCCATGTTCGTTGATAAATAAAATCCAATTTCCTAAAACAAACATACAATGAGTAAATACAGTTTTCACAACATGAAGTAAAACAAGCATTATAGTCTCTCTAGGTAATGGGAGATTTAAAAAAGCAACCATTGAAGTTGATATGTTGAGATGTCTCAGAGCTTCTGGCCAACAAACTAGACATGACTCTATTTCACTATGACAAAATACAAAAGAAGTATAAATATGACAAGAAAGAACTTTATCCCAGTGCAAGTAATGTTTACATTCTCAGCGTCATCGATGCACCTGACTCATGTGTATCTTCCGCCTTCGTCTTTATCTTTATAACACACTGTCACGGGCTTGCTCGGTGCTTTGCATCCTCAAAGCACATATGTCCACAGCTTAGCATTTCCCAATCTCCTGAAACTCCTGCGATTAAAACCTGTGGCCTCTGGTTTCAACTAGACGACTGGCTTTATCTTCCTGCCCCTGACCATCTTTCTCACACAGCAAAACTGCAAAGAGCCTTTTGTACACTGAGTTTACTCTGTCACTGGTCACCTCGTTGAGGGTGACACCATCATTGTCTCAAAGCTGACTGAGCATGGTCAAGGGTCTAGACTTTGAAGTTTAATAGACCTGGGTTTGAACCCTGGTTCTACTACATATGCGCTGCATGGACTTGGGTAAGTTTATCCCTCTAAGCCTGAGTTTCTCCATCTGTGAAATGGGAATCATAATAGTTTCTACCTCACAAGATGATTGTCAAGACTAAATGAGATAAAGGATTTAGCACATGGCTGGTTCTTACTGATGGATTTGCCAAAAGGGGTATAATCCACAGTATAGTAATATCAGGGATGCAAAGACGTCATCCCTGACCCAAAGAGCTCACAACCTAAGTTGGGTGAGAGAGGAAGGTCATACAAATGGTCTCAGGATGTTCATGTCACATATAAGGAGAGAGGTAAAATAAGCTGCTCAGAGCGCATGGCCACACAGGGCTGGGAAGGTCAGAAGAGGCTCCCTGGAGGAGGAAGAACTTCAACCTGCCCTTGTAGGAAGGATAGGGACAGATAAATAAAGAGGAGGGGAAAGGGTGTTTTTGTCAGGTGAGGCAGCATGAGCAAAGGTATGAAGGCTTAGCAAGGAGATTGAAGAGTCTCGCAGATATCAAGTGAAAGAATGTTCTTTCTTGGCCATGGTGACTCATGGAAGGGTTTCAGCAAAGAGTGTTTAAAGAGAGCAAATCCTACTCCTACAGGTAGGACAGGTGACCAGCAGCACTGTGCAGTCTGGGTGAGCTGGAGGGCAGATGTGCCTCCTTCACCAGCTGGTGTGGCTCCGTGGGACAAGCCATGACCTGCAAAGGGCCCCTGATAAACGCCTTTTTCCCTCTCTGCCTGTGAGGAATGGCCACTGGGTCTAGTCCTCTCCGAATGCACTGTAGGCTCCCAGTGCAGGGCGGGCTTTGCCTCGGATTCTCAAGCTGTCTCTCTGGGCCCCAAGAAGATGGAGCTCAGGAAACATAAATCAGTATGTCTGTGGAGGAGGACCAGGAATGTGGAGCAGGGCCTGCAAGTGTGGGAGCTGGTGGGAGGCCGGCTTGCAGGCCTCATTCATTTCCTCACTTTGCTTCTGGCCATCACCTGCCAGGCCGGAGCAGAGTCCTGCAGACCTGTGTTGAGGTGGCCTCACAGCCCTTGCTCAATCCGGCCCCAGGTAACTACTCATCTGCTTTTTGTCACTGGAGAATAGATGTGTCTTTTCCAGAGTTTCACATAAGTGCAGTCATACAGTGTTTGCTCTTTTGCGGCTGATTTCTTTTGTTTAGCATAAGGTTTTGTTCTTTTTCATTGCTGTGTAGTATTCATTGTAAATATATTACAATTTGTTTATCCATCCATCGGTTGAAGGACAAAGTTGTTTCCAATGTTTAGCAATTGTGAATAAAGCTGCTATAAACATTTGCATGCAGATTCTGTGTAAGAATAAGATTTTATTGCTCTTGGCTAAATACCTAGGAGTGGAATGGCTAGGTGTGATTGAGTCTTTACAGAGTGATGTACCTGTAAATCATCTGACAACTCCAGCCCCCTGGACAGACAGAGCCTCCTCTCCTTGGCACTTTCCCGTTTTCCCTCCTGTCTCTTGTTTTCCTCTCTTCCTGTCCCCTCAGCTTCCTCTTTCTCTCATTGGCTTCCCGTTTGCCTTCTCCATCCCACAGGCCTCTCCTGTCAAGCTTGTGGATTCTCCCACAGAGGGGTGGTGGTAACAGGCGGCCCTCACTTTTGCTTGGTCCAAGGCTGGCCAACAAACCACCCTCCCAGACTCTGCCGAGTCTCCTGACATCAGCTCCTCGGGGAGACTCCCAGACTCCACAGGGAGAGGGTTGGGAGGTCTTCTAGCAGTTGAGCTCTAGGGTAATCTGGCAAGGCTGGGTTTGTCCCCGTTCCATTTTTTCTAGGATCTGTGTCAGGTGGTTCTTGTGTACCCCATTCACTGGTGCTCTGTCTTTTGAATGAATTGGGTTCCAGCCAAGTTCCAACAGAGGGAAATAATTCCCCACTGTTCTGTTTGGTTTAAGTCCCTGAGCCAAGGTTTTGTGGTCACTTCCTGAGAGCCCTCACCCACCATCTTGCAGGGCAGGGGAGATGGGGACGGGTGATGACAGGCCTAGGAAGGCCTATGAGCAGGAGCTGCCTTCATACCAAGTCCTGGATTTGACAGGGACAGCGCAGCCAAGGAATTCTTTGGCCGCTTATTGGTTTCAAGGTCAGCATCCACTTGTGTTTAAGAAGGCAGAATGGTATGGTGGGCAGAACACCGGACGGGAGACCGGGAGTCACGGGCTCCAGTTCCACCTCTGCCATGTGATACAAAACAAGTGGCTCTCCCTCTCTGGGCCTCTCTTTCCTCTTCTGTAAAATGAGAGGTGGTACTAGGTCAGTCCAGAATCCCATGCATGGGGCCTGGCACCGGTATGTTTTCATCATCTCAGTTGAGTCTGAGACCATCAAACCAGGTGGCCTCAGAGTCCTTTCTTGCCGCTGATTCTGGGGTCTGGCTTGTTTCTTGCTCCTCAGTGAGGCCACCCCATGCTTGGACATCAGCACAGAATGAGAATAAGATGGGGGATTTGTAGGGTCCTTCTGGATAAGATATGACAAAGATGCCAATCATAAAAACAGCGTGTTTGGTGTCAGGAAGGAGGAACATGTTCAGGAATGAGCTAAAAGTAGCTAAAAATAGGCTGATATTTAGTGGGGGGATCTGAGACCTTATGAGAAGGGCATCTGGAGTATTCGAACACAGAGCTTGTGGCCTGTCCTCAGCAAGTTCCAGGGCTGGTGGCTCCCCCACCCCACCCACTGTGTGTGGTGTGAGTGTGTGCAGTGTCAGTGTGAGTTGTATAAGGATGTGAGTGCAGGTTGTGTGTGTGTGTGTGCGTGCTCGGGAGGGGATGCTCATGTGCTCTTTCCTGTGGTGCAGACCTTTGGGAGGAAGGACCCTGAGCTCTCCCTGGAGGATAAACTCTGGTTTATGCAAACTGCGTTAGACTCAGGCCCTGTGGGGCCTGGAATGTGAACCTAATACCCATTTCTAACTGTCCTGGCAAGCCTCAGCCTCGCTTGCCCTACCAGGTGCAGGGTGAGTGTAAGCCTTCCAACTCATGCAGGGAAAATAACCTGCAGATTTTTACAGTGATATTTAGTTGGTTTTAAAGTTTGAGTTAAAGAATTTGCAGTGAGGAAACGGAGGAGTGGCTGAGTTGGCTGCCAGCCCCCTCCCTGCCCAGCCTCCTTACTCTGCATGGTTGGTGACAGGTTTGTGGGCTCTAGGGCCCAGCTCTGTGAGCTAAGTGGGGAGCCAGCAGGATGCACTGGGGCAAAGGGCATCCCAGGCAGGCTCAGTGGGTGGGGTGGGCCCTTTCAGGATGACTCTGCAGTCCAGGTTGCTGTAATCTAGGCAGTGCCTGGGTGAGGCTGAAGATGTGGGTGACCCAAGTACAGCAGGAAGAAGGGGGCCCCGGGTCTGTGAGGAGCAGGAAAGGGAGAGGAGCCATCACCTGCAGCCCTTTCCCTGCCCGCCTCCTACTATGAGCTGGCCCTTCCAGCCCTGTTCTGAGCGGGCCCTGGAGGTGGCTGGGCTCAGTGCATGGGAACTGATGGCAGTGCAGGCATCCCCTGCCAAGGGGCAAATGACTCTTTGCTCCTCCTTCCCTCTGTCTCCCTCTTGCATGTATGTTTGTGGAGTTGGGGGTGGGCAGGAGGGGGGCTTCGGTCCTCTGTCTGGTGGTGTAGAAACTCAGAGGGAAGGACTCTGGGCTCCAGGGTGCAGCCCCGACCCCCTGCTGTGCTGGCCTGGCGCTCCTAGCAGTTGTTTGCTGCAGACAGTAATGAAGATTCATTGGAGGGTTCGCCTAGGACTGGAGGGCTCCCTGGGACTTGGTACTTTCAGTGCTGAAACCGGGGAGTCCCGGACAAACTGGCATGATTGGATACCCTATTTCTAACTTCCCTTGGAAGTATTTTTTGAAGCAGAGACATACCTGGTATGCTAGACCTGGGGTACTCCTAAGCCTTGTAATTATTTGAGGCACAATAATTTGATTATTTTCTGATTTTATTTTGGAGGATATGGACAAAATCTATATGTATTTAGGCCAATTCTGAAGTTAAGGGGTGATTAAGTCTGTGTGTGGGATTCTGGTAGTGGTCACATGACCCTCGGGGTCCCTTTCCCTGTACTCTGATAAGAGAACACCCTTTTCCTTTGGGACCTTACGGAGGAGCTGTCGATCAGGCCAGTCTGCATTCTTATCCCCTTAGCCTCAGTAACTGGTTCAGGAACAATTAGATCTCCTGTTCCTCCTGCTCCTCCTTTTTCTTTTAAGGATTATATGGATGGAGATAGAGAGAGGAAAGTCAGGGAGTGGCAGGGGTGGAAGAGAGATCATTCTCTTTTCTCTAGATTATGAACTGTAGGGAAGTGGTAAGCTTCGGGATGGCCACCAGGCCATCTTTGTCATCATGGAAGGACTCAGCCTTAAAAAGTTGAGACAGAAAAAGAGGACATGATTTAAACTGCTAGATCCAGCTATGCCTGAAGCCCATACACCCCTTAGACTTCCCAGTTACATGAGACAGTAAAGGCACTTTTTATTTGCTTAAGCTTATTTGAATTTGGCTTTAGTTACTCTGCCACTTGTGGCTGAAGGAGTTCTGACTGGTACACCTGGCCACCACATCTGCGGCAGGTCTCCACTCTGGGCTCTGCGGATGGCAGAAGTGCGGGTGGGGGCGAAGAATGACAATGCTGAGCCCTCTCTTGTTCCCTGAACCAAGTCCCTTATGCCTTTAGATTAGGGCATGTCCTTTTCCAGAGCACATCTAGGGCGGGAGTCACATGTCTGTGCTTTTGCGTAAACAGGAACCCTTTTTGGGGATGACGGGGCAAGAGCTCTTCTGAGTCCCTCTTCTTCTCTGTCCCAATTCCTCTCCTCATGTCAAAGATCTACTGAGGGTCTCTCATTTGTCCTTGACTCTGGAAGTCAACACTATCATACGTTCACCCACCACTCATGCCCCACTGCCTTTGTAACGTTCCCAGCCTAGAGAAAGCCTCTCCCAGTCATGTGAGGAGCAACCGGCACCTGAGTCATTCCACTTCGACACCTGGTAAACTGGGATGGAGAAAGAGTGTTGGTTACTGTCCCTGTCTAGAGCCTGGAGAGGGAGGACTCACCCCTGCTGCCCTGCCAGGAGTGGGAGAGGCTGAAGTGAGGGAAGGGGAGGCCGAGGCATGGAGCAGGTGCAGGAGATAAAGCGTAGGAAGAAGCAGGTGGCAGACCGACCACAGGACCAAAGCAGGTCCTATGCAAGTTGGGAGAATTCATAAACGAGCTCAACACATGGCCTTCGGGATGACATTTTAACCCAAAGGTATCTGGCAGGGAGAGGCCAGGGAGAGGATGGGAGGAGGGAAGAGTGGTAGGCGAGGCTTGAGAGCACTGAGACTGCTTTCCTGCCCCAACAAATAAGTTTCCCAGAAAAGCACACCTTTCCTGCTTATCTTCTCATCTGAATGCTTCCTTTTAAAAAAGTATTAAGCAACATTTATGATATACAAAATGTAGAGAGAATAATACAGTGAACACCCGTGAATCCACTACCCAGCTTAAAAAATAACATTGGCAACAGAGTCGGAGGCCCTGTGTGCCCCTCACCTAATCACTTGCTCTCTCCCTCTCCCTAAGGACGATCCCCAACCCGAATCCTATCCATCATTCATGTGCGTTTCTTTATTCTTTTTCTACATAGGTGTGTATTCCTAAGCTATATTTGGTATTGCTTTTGCATATTTTAAAACTTTATATACGTGATATCATATAAAGGATATGCATTCTGCCATAAACATGTGTTTTCTCCACTTAACATTATGTTTGTAAAATTCACCTATACTGATAAGTTTAGATCTGATTCATTCGTTCTCGTAGCTCTGAACTATACCACAATTTATTTATCTGTGTTTGTGTAATGGACATCTAAGCTATTTCTAAGTTTTTGCTGTTACTTTATTTCATGATTCTAAGGCACACATTTTTTCCCATTTTAAAATCTTCTGAACTAAGGAATACTTTTTCAAAAAAGTGATGATGTGTAATATTTTAATTGACAGTCTTTTCCCTTAGTGAGGGATGTAACTTAGATTCAATGTAGAACGGTACAAACAACGCCACTGTGAACTTTCTTGTACATGTGTCTCTTCATTGAATGTACCTCTGGAAGTATAAATTGCTGGGTATGAGGTATATTATCACCAATATTACTAGATATTGCTGAATTATTTCCTGAAGTAATTTTTACTGATTTACACTCCCATCACTAGGTAAAAGAGTTCCTATTGAGGTATACCAAAGAGTATCATCTGACTTTCTGAGTTTTGCCAATTCAATGGATGTAAAATGTGGGTTTAGTAGGCATTTTCCTGATTACTAGTGATCTTGGGCATCTTTTTTCAAGATCTTTTACTTTCTCTAGCCCATATTCTTGGGACTCTTTACTGACCCCCTGCTTCAAGCCTCTTGTCCTCCTTCACCATAGTCAAATCTAATCACCATCAACACTTACAAATATGCAGCAGTAGTGACCAAAAGCTACGAAACTACTTAAGCCCAAGTAATTCCACTTTTCCAATCTTTTCTCTAGATTATAAATACCAAGGGAAAAATGTTACATGCTCAAAAATGTTAAAAATTGCATCTAAATTTTGATGGCAAAGACTTCAAAATCTCCTAAATGCTCAATATTGGTAGAAATATAAATAAATTGAGGCATATTTCCATGATTGAATTCTATGTAGCCATTCAAAAGAGAACTATAAAGAGAATGCATCAATATGAAAAAAACTTTTGATAACTGTGTGATACTGGTGTAAAAATCAGCAAACTGAGTAACAGAATATAATTGGTATCTCCAAACAGAACCAAGTATACAAATACTTGAATTTAGGATATAATGAGGATGGCTGATTACCAAAATAAATAAGCAAAAATCATTAATTTTCCCAAAAATCATAACCACAAGACAAAACAAGATCCCATACACAATAGCAATGAAAAACAAAATAAATAAAACTGAGGAAAAATAAACAAGAAATTTACAGACACTAGGCAGAAAGCATAAAACAGCTTGAAAAATGGAGAGACGTACCTTGTTTTTGAATGGGAAAATAAAGTTATCAATTCTTCCTAAATTAATCTATAAATTTAGTACGATAACCAACCAAATTTCCGAACAGAAGTTTTTGGAAAACTTGACCTAAAGTTTCCAAAATTTATGCAGAAGAACAAAAATGAAAAAATATTCAACAAACTTGTAAAACAGGTACAATTAAGGAGAGGAAACTAATTCAATCTAGTAAATACATTTTAAAGCTACAGTATTTAAAGCCTAGACAGTCCAGACACAAATCCAAGTGCATACAGGAAATTTTCATGTGGAAATGATGGCATTACAAATTAATCAGGGAAACAAATTATTTGATAAATTATGAAGGGAAAATAACTACTTTCTGAAAAAACAAGCGTTTTGCCACTTGGGAAAAAAATAAGCTGGATCCATGACTCACTCCTTATATTAAAACAAATTCCAGGTGTAAGTATAATTTATCTGGTTATTGTTTTATCATCATTAGTCATGAAGTAAGATACAAAACTGAGATGTAATAAAGGAAAACAAATGAATAATTCTGACTATATACATATTAAGTTTCTCTAAACAACCGTAAACTATAAAAAAGACTACTTTGAAAAAATATTTGCCAAACTTATGATGAGGGTTGGTTTCCCCAGTAAAAAAAAAAAAATTCTTTCAAATAGATACTAAAATGCTAACAACTCAATAGAAAAACTGATGAAAGATACAAACAGGCAGTGAATGGTAATAATGTATATGTCAGCAATTCCAACTTCGCTGAACATTGGAATCACCCGGAAAATTTTAAAAGAAATATTGATGCCCGACTCCCAGATATTCTGATGTAGTTAGTACGGTGTATGACCTGGGCGTCTGGATTTTTAAAAGCTCCCCTGGTGGTTCTAATGTTCAACAAAATTTGGGAATCAATGGAATATGCAATAAGCCTATAAAAGATTATCACTAATAGTTAAAAGAAAGTAAATTAAAACCACAAAGAAAAAAATGAAACTGTATTTATTTATCAGATTGGCAAGGATGGAAAGTTGATAAGACTCAGTGTTAGTGAGGGTGTGAGGAAGAGTCAGTAGAACACTGTTGATAGATGTAAATCGGAACAAACTTTTTGGAGGGCAATTTGGTAATCTTATTAATATGGAAAACTTGTATGGCTTTGACCCAGTAATTCTATTTCTAGGAATTGACTGTATATAAACTCTTGCACACATTTTCAAGACGTTTGATTTAGCATTATTCCTGTAACTTTTTTATTTTGTTGTTTGTCTGTTTGGTTTAACAAGGGCTATGGCTTAGAAGTTGTTGAGGGACGGAGGGAGCAGTCATCCTCCCTCCCTGATATGTCCATGACAGCTGGGCTTCGGACATTGCTGAATGGAGCTAGCCAGGACCCTCCCTTAGGGATCTAGTTATATCTGTGAATTTACACAAGAGCAGAGAAACTTTCTGGGGGAGAAAAGAGGTTGGGATTGTGACCCTTTCCCATTGGGGATTCATGTTATTGCAATGTATATGATGAACTAAAGAGACCCCCAAGAGACCCATTGAGGTTCAGATGACAGGGAAGGACAATGGGAGTCCCAGAGAGGAATGTGCCATAAGGATGAGGGAAGGTTGGACTAGTGTCCTGGAAGCTGAGGCACTGAGTAGTGCTGAGCCTCTTTCATGCTTATTCGCTTTGCTACCATGAGTCTATTTGGGGGGAACTGGCTCCCTGTGCGTGTGGATTGAGAGGGCTGTATATTGCCAAGTGATACCTGGTAACTGGGTCAGTTTGCTGGGGGACTGTCATTGATCCTAATAGTCTTTGCTACCATGAGTCTATTTGGGGGGAACTGGCTCCCTGTGCGTGTGGATTGAGAGGGCTATATATTGCCAAGTGATACTTGGTAACTGGGTCAGTTTGCTGGGGGACTGTCATTGATCCTAATAGGGCAGGTGCATTTCTTAGCCTGGGCAAATCAGCAGAGATGCTTTAGTGGAGAAGTCTGGAGTCAGCAGACAAGAGATGTGGGTCTGTCTCATGAACAGGAACCTAGATGATATGATGGTATATTATGTAGCCATTTTTTAAAATCTTTTTTTTTAATGGCAGAGGAAAATTATCACTATTTACTATTAGATAGAAAGGATGAATTTTACAATATGAGCTTAATTTTACACATATAAATATATATGTACAAACAAAATTGATTTCTATGTATATATGTGCCTGGAAAAAAGACTAGAAGGAAAGATATTAAGGGTTCAAGAAGTTATCTCTGATGATGAGATTATTGGGAATGTTTATTTTCCTAATTAAACTTTTAAAATGTTTTAATGTTTGTACTGAACATATATCATGTTACTGAGAGTCAGAAAAAAAATGTTTAATAAAGAGCAATGTACCAGCCAGCTGCCAAAAAAAAAAAAAAGAAAGCAAAATTATTACATGCTAAATAAATAAAGCAAAAAAATATATATTTAGAGGCAGGGAAAGAAAACTAACATTTATTTCATGCCCATCAAATTCTGGACCACCACGCCATGTATTTATGTATGTCAGCTCTGTGAAAAGTACACAGGCATATGTGCTCACACCCATCCTCTGAGAGTAGCAGGTGGTATTGGTTGGGGATAAGGTCAGGCAGGTCTGTCCAGGGAAAGAATTTTTCCTCAAGTGCCACGAAGCCCTCTCTTCCTCCTACCTACCCAGCAGCTGGCTCACCATCCACCATCTGGACCCTCCTCTTTCCCCCAAATAAAATACCCACACAGCAGGCAAGGAAGAGGACAAAGCCATGGCTCATTGAAAATTTGACTGAAGTAGATACTGGAGCCCACAACAGCAGGGTCTTGAAACTGTGGAATACGGAAGCTAACGGCAGGTGTGAAAAGGGCTGTGAAGCACAGAAAAGGATTAGACTGAGGCTGTGTCACATCTGATGGCAGAAATAGGGCCTTTATGGGCAGGTAAGTTTTACCTCAGTGTAAGAAAGAACTTGGTCACTTGGGAAGTAATAAACTTCCATTCCTAGAAGTATGCAAGGGGTACCTGCCCAGGAGGTACAGAGGAGATTCCTACACTTGGCGAGGAGGTTGCTCTAGAATCCAGATTATCTGTTTCAGCTTTAGGATTCCGTTACTCTCTATTCTGCCATGTCCTAGATCCAGGGGACAATTTATTAATCCTTTCAGCTGTTTGAAGCACCTATGGGAGAGGCCATCTGGAGGCCATGCCAATCTTTGTTGCCTAATATATAAGTGACTCTAATGGTGGGAATTTCACTAGGCAGGGAGAAGAGGGGGGTGGGGCCAGTCTGGCCTGGTGAGGGAGTATTAAGGAGGATGAGGTGAGACATGTCTGGGAAAGTGGATTACATGAGGCTTTGAAACTCATGGGAAGGATTTGGTATTTTATCTCAATGGAGTGGATGCCATTGAAGGGTATTAAGCAGAGACGTGATGTGGATGAGATCACGCTGGCTGTTGGGTGGGGGCAGGATTGGGCAGGACTGGAGGTAGGAAGATGACTTGTGGTGGCTCAGATGGGAAACAAATGGTCACTTGGGCCAGGCCAAGGAACAGAAATGGAGAGAAGTGATGGGATTCAAGAGGTGTTTCGGGTAGAACCTACATAGTGTGATGCTGGATTAGCTATAAGGGCGAGGCCGAGGGTGTCCAGTAGGCTTCAGGAACCTGGTGGATAAAGGCAGCATGCAGACGGGTGGTCCTGAAGGGAAATTCGTCAAGTACCAAAATGGAGGCAGGTGGGGAGACGCTGGGCAACTTGGAATGGGGGCAGGGTTTGGCAAGGCAGCAGGAGGATGGGAGGGAAAGCACTCCACAAAGGCAAGCAGCAGAATTGGGTGACGAGGCAGGAATGAGTGTGCCTTGCACCACATGGGCGGCCCAGGGAAGGGTGAGCCCTGCTGGAAGAGGAGGGTGTGAGCTGTGGCCCTAGAGTGTGAAACCAGGCAGGGCGGTAGCTGGGGTGGGGCCTCTGGAGCCAGGTGGAGGTATCAGCCTTGATGTCAGAGATAGTGGGAAGCTGTTAGGTCCTTAGGCCAGCAGCCAGTCAACCAGGCAGCCACCGTCACCCCATGCCCTCCAAGTTCCAGGTCTGTGCCAGGGGATGGAAAGACTCAAACAAGAAGCCCCAGAGCTCGTGCTTCCTGAAAATATTTACTGACCACCCACTCTATGCTCAGAAAGGTAATAATATGGGATGATTATGGAAAAAATCTCTTGGTTCCCAGGACGCCACCTTCTTATCGGTTCCTTGCAACCTCACTGACTATTTCTTCTCAGTCTCTTTTGATGGCTCTTCTCCTCGGCCGGGCATCTAAAGGAGAGCGCAGACTTCACCCCTTCTCTTCTGTGTCTTCACCCCTTCTCTTCTGTCTCTTCACCCTATCCTTTGGAGATCTCATCCAGCTCCATGGCTTTAAGAACCATCACTGTCCTGCTTTGTGTATTCAAATAGCTTACCCCAACCTGTCTCCCGAATTCCAGACTTGTATTTTCAACTGCCCGTCTGACATCTCCACTTGGATATGTATGTCAAATTTAAAATGTGCAAGACAGAAATCTCCAGTTCCCTCCACCCTAACCCTGCCTAGTGTTCCCCAGCTGAGTAAGGGTACCTCCCTGTTATTAAGGCAAAAACCTAGGGGGCATCTGGGATTTCTCATTCAATGTCCAATCTATCCACGAGTCCTGTAAACTCTACCTCCAGAAAAATCCAGAATCTGTCCACTTCTATGTCCAGTACTACCACCCCTAATCAAGCCACCACCATATCTCTCTGGGCTCTAGCAAAGGCCTCCTCACTTGTCTCCCTGTTTCTCCTCTGTCCCCTAGGCAATCCATTCTCCATGGACTAGCCAAAGCGATCTGTGTAAAACACAAAACAGATAAAGTTGATCCTCAGATTAAAGCCCTCCAATGGCTCCCCACTGTGTGCTTCAGAACAAAATCAAAGCTGCTTCCTGCAGCATCTGGCCCAGCCAGTCTTTGGCCTCAATTTGGGCCACTGACTTCCTCTCTTCCCCTGCTTTCTGCTCTCCAGACAAACCGGCTTTCTGTTTCTAGAACACACCAACCTTGTGCACTTTAGGACCTTTGTACTTAAAATTTACTCTCTCTGGAACACTTCTCCTTCAATCTTCTTATCATTCAGATCTTAGTTCAAATGTTACCATCCTACCTAATGCCTCTCCCTGCTGCAAATTACTTGCTATCACAGATTCTGTTCTGATATCACTGATATCAGAAATAGTCATATATTTATTTATTGTCTGTCTCCCCTATTAGAATGGAAATTTTATGAGCACTGGATCTTGTCTGACCTGCTCAGTGCTTTATCTCCCACTCCTAGAACAATACTAGGCACATAGTGGGAGCTCAATAAATATTTGTCCAATGAATGAAAAAATGCCTCAGATGTGGTTCCTGGTCTTCTTGAGGAAGGATGACATGCCACAGGAAGAGTTACCTAGAAATACAGGGTAGGAAATGGTAACTCCCTTTCCTGAATGGAGTCATTTACAGCTAATCTGATGAGCTGACATTTACTAAATTGTTGCTGGATGGCAATATGCTGCCCAGTAATGGGAGCCTCTAACTGGAAAGACAAAGGCCTGTTGCACAGGGGTGGCGCTGGAGGGAACACTTCAAGGACCAAATGGAGGGCAGATGAGGAGCTACTTGAAGATCGGTGGGTCCTGTTCTTCCCTCAAAATCTGCTACATAAGTAATCAAGGACTCTACTGTCGCCAAATATGCACACAGCCCCCCAATCCCTCTTATCTCCCCCATACATAAATACACTCCCTCTTGCAGAGCTGAACGTGACTCTTTTTATCTTGTTAAGATATTTCACAAAGGTCTTAGGGGATGACCAATTGACCAGTCTCTGAAATTTATAAAAATAAAGCACTTATAAAAACTCTGGCCTTTCACCATAAATCCCAATAAATTATGGCACATGCACACAATGGAATATTATTCAGCCATTAAAATGGTAATTATGAAGTTTAGGTAGCAACCTAGAAAATATCCATGACTATAATTTTAGGCTAACTGCCCCCCAGCCCCGGGAATAGATATAGTATAAATATTAAAAAGACAACTATATAAACATTATATAAGAAAAAAAAAAAGACCGAAGGGGAATATTTATTATATTGGGTTAATGGGATTATGGTGGGCTTTCCCTTTGTGCTTTCCAAGCATTTTTAGAAATTACTTTTACAGGGCCGGCCCGGTGGCGCACTGGAGAGTGCGCTGCTTGGGAGCGCGGTGGCGCTCCCTCTGAGGGTTCGGATCCCATGTGGAGACCGGTTCCCG
>NW_007726230.1:227885-246455 GCF_000696425.1 Galeopterus variegatus | reverse complement strand
AAAAAAAAAAAAAGAAATTACTTTTACAGATAACAAAATGAGAAGATTAAAATCAAATACAACGTCTTTTTGTGGTTTCTGTGTCCATGTGGCCTTTCTACTGTCACCTCAAACAACTGGAAAAAGACAGGGGGCCGTGACACAGCCTGATCCCTGCTCCCCGTCAGGCATGGGGCGACAGGGGCAGAGAAATACTAACAAAGGCATAACAGCCACAGCAGTGATCCACAGTGCTCCAGCTTCATGTGCCCCAGGCATACGCTGCACAGCCGTTTATTCCTCACATCATTTCTCCCCCATTTATGAAGAAACGGAAGTTTCAAGAGGTTAAGGAACTTGTCTGGAGTAACAGAGCCGGCAAACGACAGAGCGAGGGATTAAACCTCGTTTGGTTTCAAAGCCCATGCTCTTAACCACTCTAATGAAGACAACACTTTCACAAATATTAAACCATTATCTTTTAATTGCTCTCTTACCTTTCATCTGCCACCTCTAAGTGTGAGTCAGGAGGTTTAGGATGCCAGGGCAGGCAAGGGCAGGCCTTGGCCTCTTTAGCAGGGCAACAGGGGAGAGAGGTTGTTCCAAATCACACCTCCTCTTTCAGCAAGCCAGGTCCTACCTGGCTGAGGAGACACAGAGACTTCTGGAAAAGAGGTTGAGTCAGGAAGAGGAAGGGGAGAAGAGCCTGCCCCCGGAGTCTGGGTGATTGCAAGAAGACATGTTACTTGGAAAGGGTGAAATGGTCTGGGGCAGAGAAGTTGAAGGAAACACTGCAGGGATGGGGAGAGGTTCTTGACCACTCTTCACATGTGACTCTGGTAAGGGTCACCAGCAGAGGCCTGAGTCCCCACGGGGAAGTCAGCCTGGTTAAGGGCTGGAGTGGTGTTCTCATGAGGACTGGGTCACCCCCCTGAGTGGCCTCAGTTACCGAGTATGGTGGACACCTGGCTGAGGGACGCAGGTATGAAGTAAGACTATTAGGGGCCAGGCAAGGTGACTCCATGGTTGAGGCTCAGGAAGCCAGAAGCCAGAGGCCAGACAGAGATAGGCAGAGACCAGAGGTGTCTGTAGGAGGTGAGGGGACCATGGACGGTGCTCCCTGTGAGCGAGGTCTTGACTGGCAGAAGGAAGTGAGACTCCTCCTGCACAGCTCAGCCAGAGGGGCACAAGAACACTGCCCCCTCCCCAAATTGCCAGGAGCCGACAGGGAGCTCACCCACCTACCCAGAGAAGAGTCTGGGGAAGGCAGATCTGGATCAACTGATAATTACCTAAAGGTGCTGTTCGATTTTTGTAGCTTACTAAATTTACCAGATGGGATTTACCTATTAAAGGTGTTCTCTTCACTGACCAGTAGGAGGTGGGCTTGTGAGGAAAGCCAAATCAGTACCATAGTAACAGAAATAACTTCCGGCTCAGATTGCCCATAGAGACTAGCTGTGTGATCTTGCGAACATTCATGAACCTCTCTGAGCCTCAGTTTCTACGTCAAGTTCAGATACAAATTCCTCCTTAGCAGAGTGTCAGGCACACAGAATGCACTCAATAAAAGGTCACCACTGTTGCCAACTGCTCTTTTGAGCACAGAGGGAGGTAAAGACAGATAGGTGTGACGGGGGTGGAGAAGAAAGGAAGTAACAAAAACATATTTTAATTCTGCAGCTATGCAGATGTTCTCATTCAGAGTCAGGAAAGTGGGGGTAAAATGTAAGGGGCCAGGACCCCTCTCCCCAGGAACAGGCATACCTGAGACCGCCAAGGAACCATGGGACGTAAAGGCGGGAGATCAGGTGTTTCCAGGTCCTGTGTATCTCCAAACTCACTGAAATTTCTTCTGGACCTGCTGTCTTTTTCTGCTTGTGGGCTGTGTGGGACAGACACATTAGTTCCCAGGACAGAACAGCCTTCCGGGACCTGGAGATTCATTCCAACTGCGTCCATCTCGCCGGGCTGTGTGGTGCTGGGATGGGTCCTTAAAAGTGGGGTGTCGTTCTAGTGGGGGCACCGTCAGGGAATTTGAAGGGAGTTTTGTAAGAAAGTGAAAGCAATGCCATCAGATTCCTCTTGAAGATGAGACAGATGAATTATTGAGGAGGCGAAGGAAGCCAGGACTTAGCTGAAGGAGTCCCACATCTTTCTCTGTGAATGTGTCAAACTATCTGGGCCTACTTTGGTGGAAAGAAATTTCTTGTGCTGCATGAAAGGTAAGCAGGGAGCAAGAATTATGCGCGCACAGGGCAGATCTTGATAAAGGAAGGCCTGCACTGCAAGGCTGTGATCCAGGTTCAGGGACAGAACCTCATTGCTCAGAGCTATTTTTAAAAGTGTGAAACTCAATATGTCAGTGGGGAGGGGAAGGAGAAAGCCTGGAGGTGAAGCACTGAGCCCATCAGGCCCCGAAGGAGACTCACTTTCCTGGGAGAGTGGAGCTTGGTGCTTGCCTGACACCCCCAGATCTCTATTTTGAGCTCTGGGAAGAAATACCTGGCCTGTGTTCAGGGCGGATGGTGAGGGCCATGCGCCAGAATAGAATTTAATAATTTACTCTGCTTCTCATTTTAGTCCTTTCTTTGGTTTCATAGAAGCTGTGTCTGAAAGCTTAAGAATATATCATAGCTCCGTGTTAGAAACAAAAACAAAAAACAAGCCCTCTTTGTGTTCTGTGTACAACTGTTTCAAAGTGTACGTTCAAAATGTGCGTTTTTCTGTCTCTCCTTGTGCTGGCTCTGAGTTATCCAGCATCCTCTCTAGTTGGGAACACCCCGCCATGCCCCCGCTGCAAGACACTTTTGTTTTGTTTTGTTTGTGGCAGCTGGCCAGGAGAGGGTTCAAACCTTGGACCTTGGTGTTGTCAGCACCACGCTATAACCAATTGATCTAACTGGCCAGCCTAAGACTCTTTTCTGAGGTTGCGGCTTTCTAGTGGACTCTCTCTGACCCAAACAGCACAAGAAAAACCAAGTAACAGCCAGACCTACACTCAGACTGACTAGAGTCATGTATTTGGGTGGGAGATGTGTGTAATGTGTCATTTTTCTGCTTGTGCTATTTGGAAAAAATAGCTCGAATGACTAATCAATGACTACTAGTTTGAATTTTATCACTAACAATGAAAAAAGAAGTTGTTCTTTAAATCACACACGTGATCACCTTACAGATCAAAAGCAGTTTGAAAGTGACTTGAATAGTTGCTGGATCTCTTTCTTAGCATGGTGTTTAGCAGTTTACAAAGCACTTTCATTTATGTTTGCCATTTCTTAGGGATCTCATTTCTGGAGATCTTTATTAGAAGCCGATGCTGGCCGACGATTAGAAGAAAAGAAGCTACTCATAGAGTAAGTGTACAGATGCCAGACATAGCTATAGTATTTTAATTTTTATTTTGCTACAAGGGAGGCAGGAAGCTTGAATTGGAAGAAAAAAATTCTGTAATGGAGATATATAATCTACAAGTGCATTTGAAACCAAGTTTTCTTAAAGTCAGACAGAAAGTCACATATAAGACCCAGAAGGACTTCTTAATCCAGGTGATCTTTCAGAATATAATGGGAAACCTGGATTAGGCAAAGTATTGACAGGTGATAGTTGAATACTAGTGAGTTAAATACCATAACTAGGTGTTCTCATTTCTTTAAGTGTTACCCTGATTATAATTCAAAAAATAAGTATAGAGATTAGAATGGGGTTCTTTTTTTTTTTTTTTTTAAGATGACTGGTAAGGGGATCTTAACCCTTGACTTGGTGTTGTCAGCACCACGTTCTCCCAAGTGAGCTAACCAGCCATCCCTCTATAGGGATCTGAACCCGTGGCCTTGGTGTTATTAGAATGGGGTTCTTTAAGACTTCTTTTGGTAAATATTTTTGGGGCCTAGGCAAGGCAGAAGGAAGCCCTGGCACCAACATTCAGAGCTCTCTGTCCTGCATAGGGCATTCTGGAGAGCACCTGAAGGGGCAGCTATCTGATCCTCATGACTCTGCCAACCCTCATCCATGCCGGTGAGACCTAGAATGGGCATCTGGTTCTAGGCAGCTGACCAGAAAGATCCTTGGTCAATCTGGTGCCAGTTGGTGGCGGCCGGAGCTGAGAGCCCAGGCCACATCACACTGAAGAGTTAGCAGAGAGAGCAGCCTTGCCAGTGGTCTGGGTGTGGGGGGTGGGAGGGAGGAGCCGAGGCTTCCTTCCCCTGCCTCTTGGGATGTCCTTCTCACCTCATTTTTTTTTTTTTTTTAAAGATGACTGGTAAGAGGATCTTAATCCTTGACTTGGTGTTGTCAGCACCGCATTCTCCCAAGTGAGCCACAGGCCAGCCCCTCACTTCTTTCTTCCTGCCCTGAAGACCCTCTTGGTCACTTCTCCCTACAGTGGTTCAGATACCAGGGCTGTCCATGGTGGAACTGTGGTGATAGAACAGATGGGGGCGACAGAGGAGCCCTTCCCTGCAGACCCTCCCAGACTGAGAGAGGGGACTTCCACTCCCCAACCTGTGCGCAGAGGGGCGGAGCAGAGAGGAGCCCTAGTGTCATTTCCTGATCTGTGTCAGGGAGTATCCTTCAGGAATGTCTGTAAGGGATGTCTCCAGGCCTCATCTAGCCTAGTCCCCTGTAAAATTCACCTCCTACATGTTAAAAATAAAAGCCAAGCAAAAGACCTTCCACCTTAGCCAAAGCAACAATGCCAACAAATGTTCTTGCACTGAGCACCACGTGTCTAGAAGCCCCCTAGGGCACCTGGCCACTGGTACTGCAAAAAGCCCCATTCCCCGCCTGGCTGGGCCCAACCAGAGCCTGGGTAGCAGCACAGTGGGTCACTCCTGGGGGTGACTTCACAGGATTCTTGGTGGCCAGGATGGCTTAAATCAGCCTTGTTCCTAAAGAAAAACGTGTCCAAATATTCATTATGGCTCCCCCACCCCAACCGATCGGAGGTCATCTCGCTGTGCTCATTTCTGCCTGTGCGTCCTTCTCCCGCTCTGAGGCAGGGACTGCATTTGAGCAAAGTGCCTGACACATGATGGGGGCTTGCTAAATGGTGACAAAAGAGGAAGAATGGAGGCAAAAAAGGAGGCAGGCAGGGAGGGAAGAAGAGAAAGAAGGAAAAGCAAGACAAGTTGTAGGAGGATTTGCAGAAGTAACAGCAGCATTTAATGGTGGGAAGGGACAGAGAACAAACTGAAATGTTTAGGTGGAGGGGTAGTATACTTAGTGCTCATGCGCTGCTTTGATGTGCGTATGTCTTAATTTCTCCCTTTCTTATAACCTTGGGGAAGTTTTAACTTCGTTCTGTTAAACTCAAACATTTTAATGAGCAGTATGCCAATTTCATGAATTTTTATCTAGAAAATACTTCATGAAAATATTTAAAATTGATAATAGAGTAGGGGAGTGGGAATCAGGTGGGTAAAGGGAGGCTGTATATTCCTGTTTCATTCCAATTGTTTATAACAGGAAAGTATTTTTAAATTTACATTATTTTACATTTAAAAAAGGGGGAAAAGCACTACTGAGACAAATTCAGTTAACCCAGTATAGTTTCTTGATCAATTTCCAATAGAATAATATTTCAGATCAAGTCTTTTCCATATGCCATGAAATTTTACCCATTATACCTTTATGTTTGTGAATTTTCTTCTGTGACCACTATTTCTTAACAAGTGTAATTCTTGCTAGGTCAATTTTTTTTTATCTCCAAGATGCAATTCTTTAAAAGTTTACCATGTGAAATTTTAGCTGTTGTTTTGTTGGTTTTATTTTGCATTGTTTATTCCTAAAAGTGTAAAGAAAATTGGATAAAGTACTGATACTTTGTTTTTATCTTTTATTTTTTTATTGCAAAAAAGCATTGGTAAAGAAAAGACATTTTACGTACCTTGGTTTAAAAGGCAGGATGCTTTGTTAGATTAAAACAATCATTTGGAATGTGGGAAATCCTACAGATAGAAAAAAAAAGGCACCCTCAGTTTTGAGAAGCAGGCTATTTAAAGAAAGATGTTCTCCAACAAGAAAGCCCCTGAAAAGCAGAGGGATAAAATCACACAGAGAAAGGGGTTGTCAGACAGACCAGCGATATCAAGCCATTCTTTAATAATTGACCCACTAGTGCTTTAAATTAAAATTTCTGGAATTGGCTCTTGGCACATTGCGTAGGGTAACAGTGTGTCTCTAGGTTTGGGGAGCTGAGAACTTAATGAGCATTCTATCCACTTATAGACCTTTGTCGACCTTAAAAAACCTGAAGCCAAACATAAAAACATAGGATTTATTGAGCAAATATGACAATTGCAACCAGAGAGACACAAAGGTCAGGTCGCCCTGAGAAATGCACTCCGGAGAGGGCCAGCAGAGCTTAGCATTTTATCATCACAAGAAGGGGGAAGCTTCAAAGGTGAGGGAAGGACAGCCTGCCTAATTACTTCATCAGGTTTTCTACTGGTTGCACGTGACATATAGATTTGGGACTGTTACTAGGTTACACCCTACATGTAAGGAGCTAAGGTAAGGGATACAAGAAGCATTTGAGGTTGTATCATAGCTTTCTGGTGCCATTATGCATGCTTCTAGGTAAAAACGGTTTTATGATAACGTTTCCAGGACAGGTGGACGTGACTACTGACTTACCCCAGATCTCCCAAGGCACTATAAGTTAGGTGACCTGGTTAAGAGCAGATTTATTTTTTTCGTTATCACCTACAACTTTAGGGAAGTAAATTAGGAAGAAAAAAATTCACAAATATAAAAAATACACATAATAATGATGTATGTCGTTTGAATGAACAATGGTTATGGTCTCATATTGTGAGGAGGACTCTTTTCTCAAATATCTATATGTAGCAGAAAAGGAGGATTGGACAGAGTATAGTTGGGGACAGTTATTAGAAAAACTAAAATTGTTTCACGTTTACCCCAGAACCATCTGAGACTTCAATAAACTGGTTCGGTTTGTAAAGGGCTTAGAGTAGAGTAGGCACCGGGTGAACCCCCAGGGGACAGTAGCTGCTCATATTTTTGTCAGGTACCAATTTGCTTTGTCCAAGGTGCTCTGGTTTCAGGGCACAAAAGGCCACTTAGTTTTGCTCCAAAAAATTAGAATAGGGCTTTATCAAAAGGAACTGACTTTCCTTCAATACTGGCTCCAGGAAGTTAATAATCAATTAGCATGTCTCCTTACAGGTCCCTGGAAAAAGTACTGAGTGACATCAGGAAAGACAGGAAAGGTGACAGGTGAGGCTCGGTGCTTCTCTGGCAGTCCCTGGTGCACATCCAAGGAGTGGGGGGGGGGCTGTGGGAAGGGGACATCGCTGCAGCTCTTGAGCAAATTATTGGCAAGTTACCCAATATTTCTGAGCCTTAGTTTCTCATTTGTAAAACAGGGATAATTATGATGATACAAACTTTATAGAAGTGTGAGAACTATGCCCGGCAAATAGTAGGCTGGAGTCAAGGTAAGTGCCTTTTCTGCCCAACTCCCTATTACAGACAGTGTAGCTTTAATAACCCAGCTAAATACCAAAACTGATTCACGTGAATATTATAGATATGTTGCAACTCCTAAAATGACCTCGATATAACAATTATTATTTTTACAAAAATTAGATATATTGTCTTTTTCTATCGTCCCATAAAGGGGGAGTGTGGGCATTTTCCTAACTTTCCTTCAAGAACCAGCTTTAAGGGTGATGACACTTACCCTTACCCCCCACCCCTCCAACTCTTAGAAGTTCTTCACCACAGAGTAGGAAATGGGGATCGGGCTTGGCCCGAGTTAGAATTTGGCTCATTCTAGGGACAGAATGCAGAAATAGGTGAAGAAAAGTCACTCAGGGTGCAGTGTGGCTGAAGCTACAGTGGAGAAGCCCTTTTGGACCCCAGCTCCCTGGCACAGCCTTGAGGAAAGTGGCTGTGAGACTGGAGCAAATATCATAAGCTCAGGAGCCAGAGCTGGGTCTGAGCAGGAAGGCGGTGGGCTAGCCAAAGCCACCTGCTGCCAGGGATGAGGAGCCTGTGTGCGTGCGCAGCAAAGTCCTCACAGTGTCATTCCCAGACAGGGGTGAAGGGGCAAACCAGGGAGCGGATGAGATGCTGGTGGGGGTCCCTGGCCATTCTACCCAGATCATCCAGCCGTGGGCACAAAGGACACCCCCAGAGTATCTGTAGCATCTGTATTCCATCATCAGTGCTGTGTGACAAGAGCAGGGGCAACACCAGAGTGACAGGATTGTCTGCGTCTCAGCAGTGACACCATGTGGCACTGAGAGCAAAAACCTTGGCTAATGAGAAGTTGTCCAGTTTCCTTTGCTCAGGACTTTAATGGGCAGGACCCACCCCCCTTGGATAAGTAATCATCCCTGGAGGTTTTGTGAACCTAATGGCTAATGGGAGAAATCCGGGAAGGAAAGAAATATTTCTAAGCTAGACTGGTTGAAGGCTAGATGTCAATTAGATTGATCATTAGAAAGAACATGCAGTAATCTCAATTCCAACTCCAAATCAGGTAGTGATTACACATCGTTACCTTGGGGGCCAGTCACCACTCCCTGGCATAGACGGAGATTATGCAAAACACCAGTGTCAAGTTGTGAAAACTTCCTGAAGTGGGAAGAGCACTCACCCCTTGATAAGAGGGACTCAGCTTGCACTTTCCCAATAGGAGAACACTCCTCCTCCTGTGATGCCATTTCAGTAAGTGGCCCTGCCATCTACCTGATTGCTCAATGGATTAGTCAAGACTCTTTCAGTTGTAGGTATCAGGAGCCAAACTAAACAAGCTTAAGCATAAAAAGCAATTTATTGCCTCACCTAGCTGGGAAAGCTGCTAGATTAACTCATGGAATTGAAAGAAATGAAGACCCTGAGAAGTTGAGGAAGGATAGAACCTGGGACTCAAAGTCACTAGGACTCTTTGTCCCACCCACATCTCCTCTGTGTCTGCTTCTCTTCTCCCGTTGGCCCATTCTCTCCTACTGTATGCAGTTCCCATCCACCTGTGGGGAACACAGCCACTAGCAGAACAAACTTAGCAATTCCAACATCAAGGGAGAAGTTTTTCCAACAGGCATCTTTATCCTAGGGAAAGGCTCTAATCAGCTCAATGGAGTTAGGAGTCTGCCCCATGGGACAATTCCCTGCACCAGGGAGATGACATACTCAGATAGGCCAGTCCTGGTCCCACCCTCTCTCCTGAGGCCACTGAGCAGGAGTGGTTGACAGAAAAGAGAGATGGAAACACATACTTGGCAGGCACAAATCAAAGGTTACTATGCTCCACTATGTAGGTGCTGTCTACAAAAATCACAAGTGTGCATCTTGGTGAATTTTCACAGCACACCTGTGTAACCAGCACCCTGATCAAGACACAGAACATTACCACCATCCTAGAAACCATCCTCATGCTCCCTTCCAATCACTTCTCTCCTGGCCCCCCAGAGTAAACACTATCCTGATTTCTACTACCACAACTAGTTTGATCAGTTTTAGAATTTTATATAAATGCAGTCATTTAGTATTATTCTTTTATGCCTGGCCTCTTACTGTCAACATTATGTTTATGAAATCCATTCATACTGTTGTGTGTAATACAGAACATTTGTTTTTATAGCTGCATAGTATTCCGTTGCATAAATACACAAAAATTTATTGGTACATTTTATTGCAGATGGACATACTAACCTGAAAAGGGAAATCCCGAGTGCCATTGCATCAACAGAACATTTGTTTTTATAGCTGCATAGTATTCCGTTGCATAAATACACAAAAATTTATTGCTACATTTTATTGCAGATGGACATACTAACCTGAAAAGGGAAATCCCGAGTGCCATTGCATCATGATAGCACTCTGAGAGGATTTACCTAAGCATTAATGTCTTTCAATTTTGCTCTGAATTATGTCCTTCTTTGAATATACATGTAAATGCTGGTTATTAATTCATATGTAAGGTTGCTACAGCAGTTTAAAAGCATATTTTGTGGAAAGGTTTACAGACTGATGTGTATGCTCTGTGCTCTTGAGGCTCACCGTTCCACACCCCTGGACCAGCCAGGCAAACTGTCCAGGCAACAGTCACTGAGCAACACAGCCCCCTGGTGGCACAGCCATCTGAACTGCAACCTTAGCTCATAGATGAAGTTAATTGCTGGCTTTTCAAATGGGGCATTAAATACAGGGAGGGTCACAACCCAGGACATAATTTATACCAGTGATCATTTATGTCAATAAAAGTGCCGCACCTTCATGGAGCTATATCCAATTAGGATGAAGGTTCATCTCTAAAATAATGATAAAAATTTTAAAATAACTGCTATCATTTATCAAGTACCTACTATGTGTAAGGTACTATGCCACATTTATCACATACAGTATTCTGTGTAATCCTTCCAGCAATGCTGTGAAGTGGCTATTGTTGTCTCCTTTTAGAGAAGAGGAATTAGAGGCTTAAAAAAGTTCAATAATCATCTCAAGGAACACCAGCCAGGATTTGAACTCCAGCCCTTTCTCATAATCATGATCTCTTCTGCCTTCTCTGGATTGATTGGAGGCGCCTCGCTGTTCAGTGCTTACTCGAGGTTCGTTCCCCAACCCTAGGAGGGGTGGAGTGGAGAAGACCTTGCACTTCCTCCTGGTGCTCCCTGCTGGGAGGCAAATACTTCTAGCCCTTCTTCCCCTGTCCATTCCCACAAGGGCGGCTGATTGTTTTTCTGACTGGTAGAAGCCCAAGACATTGATTGGGTTATGCTGTACTTCTGGTGGGGTTGATACACCTAAAGGCCAAGAGCCATGTGGGTGCTTCCTCCATCTCCCCGCACCCAGGCAGTGGGCAGTGTCAGGTCAGCCTGTTCTCTGTCCCTACTTCACTGCTCACAATCAGTGTTAGATAGGATGACCAACTTGTCCCAGTTTGCCTGGGACCTTCTCCACTTTTGCACTGAAATTCTCCCATCTCAGGAACCCTCGGTCCCAAGCAAGTTGACTTTCCCACTCAATCTTGGGTAATTCAGACCCAAGTTGCCCCACAGATTCAACTGTCCTAGATCCTGCGAGAGGATGAGAAATTCTTCAAGCCTCCAGGCTCCTGACGTGTTGGTCATTCCAGTGATTACCAGAGCTCTGCACTGGGAATGAAAATTGTCGGGGGGTTGTTGTGTCTATAAAAACAGGCTTTAGGGCCGGCCCGGTGGCGCACTGCTACAGTGCGCCGCTTGGGAGCGCAGCGGCGCTCCCGACGAGGGTTCGGATCCCACATACAGACTGGTTCCCGCTCACTGGCTGGGCGAGGTGCGGACGCAGCACCAAGGGTTGTGATCCCGTTGCCGGTCCCGGTCTGGTATGGGCGTGACACTGAGGGTTGCGATCCGTTGCCGGACACGAAAAAAAAAAAAAAAAGACAAAAAAAAAAGGAAAAAACAAAAAACAAAAAACAGGCTTTGGCAGCAAATGGGGTGGCCCAGCATGTGAGTTCCGCAGGCAGGTGGCCTGGATTCGAATCCTGACTCCACTTCTTGCTGGTTTTGTGGCCTTGAGCAAGTTATCTCACCAACTCCAGCCTTAGAGCCTGACTCTTAGCACAGTCCCTACCTCATTGGGCTGCTGTGAAAATTAAATGAGAAAATGCAAACACTTAGAAATGTTCAGCCCACAGGTTGTGTTCAACAAATGACAGCCATTGCTGTTTCCCTCTGTTCCTTGTACACAGAGCTGCCAGTTAGCCTCCCAGGTACTGGTCCTAAGTCTTTTACTGATTTTTATTATGAAAATTTTCATATCCCATACCAGTCCCTCCCACCCCCCCAAAAAGTTTCATAAATACAGAGGAATATATATTGCACATTCACATATATAATGAGAAAAGTAATAAAATATATACCCATTTACTAAAACTCCTTCTCAGCTTAAAATAGAAAATTATCAATGCTTTCAAAGCTGCTACGCAACCCTCTCTAATCATAACCTTCTCTGTGAGGGTCACAGCTAATCTGAATTTTGTGTTTATCATTTCCTTGCTTTTTGTTATATGTTTACTACATATATATGCATCCCTAAATAATATATTATTCAGTTTTGGATATTTAGGTACTAACCAAATGCAACCATACTTACTTTTTCACTCAACATTGTGTTTTTGAGATTTATTCATGTCAATATGTGAAGCCATAGTCCATTATTCTTCTTGGCTGTATAGTATTCCACTGTTTGAATGTATTGTAATTTATTCATTCCCTTATCATCTGGACATCTGAATTGTTGCTATAGTGCTGCTGCAAACAGTCTCACATGTCTCCTGGTGCACGTGTGCAAATGTTATTCTAGGGTATGTACCAATCTATTCCTAAAAGTCTTTATTGATTGCCCAGTGGCAAAGTCCTATTCTTTGATTTGATTTTCCTTCCACCTCGGAATTCTGAATTTGACATCCTCCTATCCATTAAACTCTCTTTTCCTGTATTTTAAACTAGGATTCATTAGGATGCATTATTGTGAGTGACAAAAAGTTCAACTCAAGTGAGATTAGGCAAATAAAAAGAAAGGGGGCGGGGAGGGGACGGGGAGGAGGAATGAGCCGGGAAGAATGACTGAGCAGTCCGGGTGGGGGTAGGGCGGGCACTGTTTTAATCTTAGACTGGACACTGCCGGCACTCTCCGTGTCTCTCTCCATCCTGGGCTTGGCCACCCCTGTCTTTCCTCCATTCTTAGACAAGCTCTTCCTTCCTCAGGACCAGATGACACATGCCCGGGTTCAAGCCCAGTGAGAGAGAATGAGCGTCTACGTCTGAAGCCCTAAAAAAGTCTCCTGGTATCTCATTGGCTGCCCCTGGTCACCCGCTTGTCCCTAAGCCAATCTCTGTGCAACGCTGCTCTGATTGGCCAGGCCTGAGCCACAAGCCCACCCCTCGAATCGTGGTGGAGCAGGAGCCCAGAGATTGTGGGCTGAGTGAAGGTGGGGAGCGCCCCCCAGCGCTGTCCCTAAGAGAAGGACGATAACCACACTCAGCCCCAGACAGTGGGTGCCCAACACGCCCTCAGCTAGCTGGCTGTGTGACCTCGGACAGGGTACGGGGCATCCTCGGTGTCTCTTCATCTGCAGATGAGAGGGCTGAGCTAAAGGTCCCTAAGATCCCGTCCATCCTTGAGCCCCGTGTGGGCTCTGGCTGCCGTTTAACATCATACTCTGGTGCCTTTTAACATCACAGACGGGTCTCCACAGCATGGAGTTCTCTGTAGAACTGCATGTGTCAGCTTTGGTTTCTCCAGTCCTCCAGCGCATTTCCCTGTGTCATTCTCATCAATGTCGGACTGGGCTTCTGAGATCACCTCTGGGAGCACATTCCTCTTACCAGACAACATGACTTCTCAGAGGTAGCTCACTGCGGAATAACTTCTCAAATGCACCCTCTGCAAAGACCAGGGGCCCTTCCAGAGCACTTCACTGTTCTCACCACCGATGTCTTTTCAGGTTACAACCTTCAGTCTCCTGTGGATCTTCGTCTTCCTTACTTTAAACTCCTGAATCTGATCTGTCACAGAATTTGGGTATTTTCTTTTTTCCTTTAGAACCTCTCTCTCTCTCTCTCTCTCTCTCTCAAGCTACCTGCCATATTGTGACCTGCTCCAGGAGGTCCATGTGGCGAGATGCTGAGGGCAGACTCAGGCCAACAGCCCATGAGGAACTGAATCCTGCCAGCAGCCACGTGAGGACACAGGTCCTGCCTCCTTCAGACCTTGAGATGATTGCAGCCCTGGCCAATATCTTGATTGCAGAGGACCAGCTAAGTCACGCCTCAATTCCTGACCCACAGAAACGGAATGAGCTCCAGGAAACCATTGTCAAGAAATGGAAACCTGAACTTTAAGGAAACACATCTAAGATTTCACCATTTAGAATGACAGGTTTTTGTTTTTTCTTCTAATGGATACTGTATTAGTGTTCTACAGAGAAACAGAACAGGATGTGTGTGTGTGTGTGTGTGTGTGTGAGAGTGTGTGTGTGTGTGTGTGTGCGTGCGCACGCGCACACGTGTGTGTGTATAGAGAGAGAGATGTATTTTAAGGAATTGGCTCACACAGTTGTGGAGGCTTGAGTCCAAAATCTGATGGGGTAGGCCAACAGGCTGGAGACTCAGGGAAGAGTTGCAGTTTGAGTCCAAAGGCAGCCTGTGGGCAGAATTCCTTCTTGCTGAGTGAACTACATCTTTGTTCTGTTAAGGACTTCAACTGATTGGTTGAGGCCCAACCACATTATGGAAGATAATCTGCTTACTTAAAGTCCACCAATTTAAACATTAATCTCCCTTCACAGCCTGCTGGGCCTTTGTGTCTTTGCTGGTTGTCTCTGGGCCTGGCCAGGGAAAGGCCCACAGGCTGCAGGAAGAGCCATGCACAATTTACACGGGAGCCTTTGAGTGGGGTCTGACAGCTGCTGGAGTCACAGTCCTCATCCAGATCAGGGTGGGACTGACAGGCATTCCTGGTTGTTGGGTAGTCAGAGGACCTGGGGTGACAGCAGCTATTCAGGGTGGGGGGTAGGGGGTGGGCGTGAGACAGATAAACACACTCACACATGTACACTCATGTGCCTGGTATGGCTTTGAGCCTCAACCCAGCCCACTCTGGGGGCTGTATGGAACTCTGTCAGCCCTCTGTCTGGTTTTATTACAAGTTCCCCAAATATAATGAGTCTTTTTTTCTATTTGTCCTTTCTCTCACTCTCCAGAGCATAGGAGCCCAGAGTTGGCCAAACCCTGAGACTGAGGGCACAGTCCTGTAGACAGCCAAATCTGGCCAGGATTTCTGACCCCTTGCTCCCCACTGCAATGGAGGTTACCAACCTGTACAGTCTAAAGGAAAAGTCTCCACAAGACTGTCCTGAGTTTAGTCACCAGCCACAAGTTCAGGAGTCCCCAGAACCACCTCCACTTCTGACCAGCTGGCTACAAATTTAGGAGCCCTTACAACCACCCTCAGGTTCAATAATTTGCTAGAATCAATCCCAGAACTCAAGAAAGCACTAAACTTATTATTATAGTTTTCTTATAGCAAAAGGACACAAATTAAAATCAGCCAGAGGAAGAGACACATAGGGCAGAATCTGGGAGAGGTCCAATTCCAGAACTTCCAGGCGTCTTCTCCCTGTGGAGTCCAGGATGGCATTACCTCCTCCTGGCCACAATGTGTGACAATACACGCAGAGCATTGCCAACCAGGGACATTGACCTGAGCCGGTGCCATCCAGTTTTTATTGGGGCTGGAGCAGTGTAAAGCTAGGGCTAGGGCTTACAGACCCCTTGAGCCCATTGTACAGACTGGGTCACAAACCCTCCACAAGCAGGTCTATGAGCTAGGTAATAGGAAAAGGTCCTGGGAGCTGTGGGTAAAAAATTAATAGGCTTTATTCAGAGCTAGGAGCAGCTGCCCTAGTGGCTTCCTGGAGCGTCCAGAGAAGCACCATGTATCAGAGCCCTTAGTCCTTTTTACTTAAGTCCATCGCCCAAAACACCTGGGTGCACATGCGCAATTACACCAGACAATAAACAAGGAACACCAGGGCGCACATGAATATTTACATCAGATGCCTGGCAAGATCCTGAACATCTGAGGGGCCCTCACCATTTTTCTATATTTTCCCAACAAGCAGATACTGTCTGTGTGAGTAGCCTTCAGTCTCCAGCCCCTCCTGAAGGTCGGGCTAAGACTTTTATTCTCCAGTTCCTCCAGGTGGCCAAATCCCCCCAGCAAACAAAGACTCCTGTCAGACAGGACATTCCAGGGATTAGAGTCACCTCCCCATAGCCAAGTGCAAAGGCCAGACCTCTCTGTAGGTGAGGTTAGTTCTTCACTACAAATAGGGCATGCTGCAAAGTCAGGGCCCAGAGCTGCAGACTGGCATGGTGGTTAGAAGCCTGGATGCTGATTTTCAAAGCCTCCAGTTCCAGTCCTGGCTTTGCCACTTTTGAGTTGAGTGATCTTGAGCAAGTTACTTAAGCCATTGATATCCACCAGCCAAAGACCACCAGAAACATCCCAGTAGTTGAACAAATTTGGGTTTGTTGGTACTTGTTGCAACTAAGGAGACCTTGCACCATGAGGAACCATGGAGCATCTTAGTAAGTGGAGTGGAAGGGGGGCTTATCTTAGGGTTTGGGCTTATATGAGATGATTTTAGGGAACGTTTGAGGAAGCGAAGTTTTGCTATGGATTGGGTGCTGTCAGGAATTGAGGGCAAGTCTACATCTGGGTATCTTCCTAATTTTTATCTAGGTGGCAGGGGAACAGGGCAGGGCTAAAAACCTGTAATTGATAAAGAACAGCAATCTCTCCTGTGAAACAGGAGAGGGCAGCGTTTGGGCGTTTTGTGGTTTCACAGTGATCTTGTTTTGGCTGTGCTCAGACATGCTTAGGAATGGTCTTGTTTCTGTCTTGCTTTGTCACAGTTGTATAGTGACCCTGTCTGTGCAAGTGTTTGTGTTCATCAGGAGCACACCATGGCCAGCAGCGAGTGCCGGGTCGGCTCCAGCAGATGGAGCAAAGGGATGCTTTTTTCATCATTGTTAACATGGAGATAATAATCCTACCTAACACATTAGGCAGCTGGGAGAAGTAAGAGAAATAATGTAAAATGCCTGGCACAAAATAAAACACAATAACCAGTAAATTTCATCATTGTTGTTGTTAAAAAAATAAGTTTGTGATAAAATGAGGAAAGTGGACAATCAAAATAAAGCCAAATACAGAGACACAGAGGGAAAAAAGGTCCTGAGAGAGGATGTCAGATGAGGGCAGTCACTGAGCCGAGGTCTGTCATAAAGCTCCCGCCATGACCTCCACCTGGGGCCAGAGGAGCCAGAGTTGTTTGTGAGTTTGTGTGTGTGTGTATACTTTAGACTGTGAGAGTTAAGAAGTACGCCAACAGTACATAAAAAAAAAAAAACCAACAAAAAACTGTAGATCATGATCAAGTGGGATTTGTCCCAGAAATGTGAGGGTGATTTAACATCCCAAAATCAATTAATGCAAAACACATTAATAGATTCAGGACAAAACCCACACGATCATCTCAATAGACACAGAAAACATAATTTGACAACATTCAGTACACTTTCATGTTAAAAACACTCAACAAACTAGGAATGGAAGGGAACTTCCTCAACCTAACATCTAGGAAAAACATTTAGAAGAACATCTAGGAAAAACCCACAGCTAATATCACACTAACAGTGAAATACAATGCTTTCCCCCATATCAGGAACAAGACAAGGATGTCCGCTCTCGCCTTGTTTGTTCAACATTAGCTCTGGTCGCCGCAATTACACAAGAAAAAGAAATAAGAGGCATTCCAGGTAGGAAGAAGTAAAACCCTCTCTATTTGCAGATGACATGATCTGTATATAGAAAATTCTAAGGGATTTACAAAAGTGTTGGAGCTAATAAACAAGTCCGGCAGGATTGCAGAATACAAGATCAATATAAAAAAATCAATCATATTTCTATAAAATATCAATAAACAATCTGAAAAATGAAGTTGAGAAAATAATTCCATTTACAGTATCATCAAAAAGAAAACAGGAATAAATTTAACTAAATAAGTGCAAGACTTGTACAAGGTACTTCAAAAAGTTCATGGAAAGAATCGTATTATCTTTTCATTCTATTTTTCCACAAACTTTTTGAAGTACCCTCATATACTAAAAGAGGAGGAGGAAGACGAGGAGAGGAAGAGGAAGAGAGGAAGGAGAAGGGAGTGTGTCCAGGACATGCTCTGATTCCCGATGCCTGAAGCCTCCTCCTGTCAGGTCAGGCCATTCCCAACCCTTCCTGTCCTTTCTGATCTGACACCTCCAGCTTGCACCCCAAATCCATTCTGTGGAAGTTTGTCTGGTTGGACCAGCCATGCTACACACTGGCCTGGTGAAGAGTTTATTTTCAGCTCCTTTCAAGCCAGCCATGAACATAAGGGAGAACTCTGGGTGGGGTGCAGCCCCTACTGAGCAGTGAGACAGCTGTAGTGGTGGCCCTGTACTGGGAGACCGGGAACTCCAGCCAGGGAGGGCTGTGGCTATGCCCAGATGCAGGTTGGGTTAAGCCCCCAGCCCCTGGAAGGTCAGAGTGTGGACCTCAGGGTCCTGGGCCCCCTGAGCAGCCTCAGGTCTGTGCGCCTCCGGTGCTTCAAAGCAGTCCTCAAGGCCTGTAGGATGTCGCCCTGGCTGTTCCGCACGTTGTAGTCACTGAGCTGCAGCAGGCGGTCAAAGTCTTCCTCCTTGTAGGTCATGTTGAACAGGGCATAGGGGGAGGTGGCCCCAGTGAGATCCACTTGGCCGGCCTGGAGCTCTGCGGGGCTGCGCTGGACACCTGCCCAAGGAGGAAGGGGGTCAGGAACAGGGCACAGAGGCCACACAGCCAGGAGGGACCAAGCCTCCCAGCAGGGCACAGGGGAGGGCTGCGCCCCACTGAAGGGGCCCTTGCTCTTCCCCCAGTTCTGTGTCCTTTGCCCAGAAATACAATTGTGGGTGGTAGGGTGTTATTTTGAGGTATGAAGAGCTTGCTACTCCCACATTTCCTTGTAGCTTGACACTTCCACTATTCAGG
>NW_007726230.1:198726-227416 GCF_000696425.1 Galeopterus variegatus | reverse complement strand
GCCGGCCTGGAGCTCTGCGGGGCTGCGCTGGACACCTGCCCAAGGAGGAAGGGGGTCAGGAGCAGGGCACAGAGACCACACAGCCAGGAGGGACCAAGCCTCCCAGCAGGGCACAGGGACGGGCTGCGCCCCACTGAAGGGGCCCTTGCTCTTCCCCCAGTTCTGTGTCCTTTGCCCAGAAATACAATTGTGGGTGGTAGGGTGTTATTTCGAGGTATGAAGAGCTTGCTACTCCCACATTTCCTTGTAGCTTGACACTTCCACTATTCAGGCAGCCCCACAGTATCTCTCTACATTGCTTTCGGGCAAGGTGGAAACAGCCAGAACAAGGAAGTCAACTGGGTTAGCAAATGCTCATGGTGAAAACAAGGGGGCTTTTGCTTTGCAAAAACTAATCTTTGTTGAGAGAGAAAAATTCTTTAGAATTCTAAGATGTGGGCTGAGTATGATAAGAGCAAATCGGGAAGATTTGTTATTATGGTGGGAACTAGAAAGCTGGGAATAATGCACAAAGGCAGAAATTAGTTCTCACCAAAAGGAGATACAATTCTGACCAGTTGGTGGGAGGAGAGGATAGAAAAGAATGTGATGAGGGTTTAGACTTGGGGGTCCCTTGAGGAGAGCTCAGCTCCCTGAGAAGGGGCCCAGCCTGGGCTGGGGTTAGGATGACAGAGAGGCCAACTGGAACCACCCCACAGGCAGGAGAACAGAAGAGGCCAGGGGTGGCAAGGGGCACTTGGGGAAGGGGGAGGCCAAAGGAGCCTGGTGACACTACAAAGAGGAGGCCGGCACAGTGACCTGTCCGGAAGCTGGCTGGGACCAGCTTTAAGCCCTTCCCCAGGCAGTCTCTCTTCCCTCTGCTGGGTGGCTGGGAGGGGCCTGGGCAGTGGCTCTGAGGGGCCGGGCTGCCTGGCTGTTAGTGGGGGCTGCCTCACCAGGGGCTGAGTAATCTTTGAAGGAGGCATTGACCAGCGGGAAGTGCAGCAGGACAGGGGCCTCAGGGCAGGTAGGGTCTGAGAAGAGGTAGCACTCCCTGGGCTGGCGGAGGTCCTGAGGGCTGGGCTCCACGCGGGGGAAAGGCAGCCCCTGGGTCCGGCAGTACAGCTCAGTCTGCTGCAGCACCTGGTGGGGAAGGGGTGGCCCAGATCAGCGCTCTGGAAAATGCTAGGATGGTTCCAGCCCAAACTGGCTCCCTCAGTGTCAAGACAACAACCTGGTTCGGTCCTGTTCATGGCCCAGCTAAGCTGCATGGTGCCTTGGAGGGAGTCTAAAGATTCTGGTGGTCCGCAATGTTGTTTGGTTAAAATCTTTAGGTGGGGGAGACTAAGCACCCTCCCCCTCCATTTTGGATTGCTATTGCTGGATTATTTACTTCCCAGAGTCTAGAGGGCCTCAGTAGGGGACCTACATCTGCATCAGGGCCCTGTCCCCACAGAGTCCCCACGGGAGGTCTGGTGGGATGGAGGTGGAGATGCCCAGGCTCTCCTCCCAGCTCTTACAGCCGTTCCTCTTTGCGGGGTGGGAGGTGGCTGTGCTTCTCCCTGTTCACCAGCCCTGGGAGCCCAGGGCCCCAGCACAAATACCCTTCCCAACTGAGGACTTTGGCAGGAGCCCGTGTATCAGAGCCTGTCACCCCTCCTTGCCTCTGGAGACCTGGGAGGTATGGGGCAGTGTTTCAATGGCCCTGCTGCTCGCCTCTGGAGCTTGGCCTGGCCGGGCAGAGGGCCTTGGGTTCCTATGGAGTGACCAGAGGCACCTGAAAGGGCGAGGATAGGGAGTAGTCGAAGGAGAGTATGAGGTCCAGCCTGCGGCCCCGTCGGAACATGGAGGGACAGCTGGTGTTGATGAAGTAGCCAGCGTCCACCAGGCAGAGCTGGGGCTCCTGGGGGGTCAGCTGGCCGGGGGTGGAGTCTAGCTGGCAATCTGGTGAAAGAGGCAGTGACAGTCAGAGACAGCCACCCTGCCACAGCTCATCCACCCTCCCCCTTCATACGACATTCACCTCCAGGTCCCTTCTTACCTCTGGGTCACTCCCTGAATGTGCACGCCACCCCAACCACCCCAGCACTTCCCCAAGACCTCCCAATGAGATCTTCTCCAGGCCACACACCAGAAGTGGGTGCTGCGACTCCCAAGGCCTCTGCCAGTCCCCAGCTATAGCCCATCCCCCCCCAGGAGCCCAGTCTTGTTACCTGTGGACACATGGTCACGGCCTTTACCTGCCCAGGTGGAGAAGTCTTTCTGGCTACGGTAGTCCTGGTGCAGCTGGAGGCCCTGGAGGAAGTTGGAACTGCGCTGGTGGAGTGGCCTGCCTGTCAGGAAGCCCCTGAATGCCTGGGCCAGTGCTGTTCCAGGCTGCAGCCATGAGGTCTCCAGCCACGAGGAGGTCCCTGAGGAAGCAGGAGGCTCCTTTTCTGCAGCCAGGAAAACAGACTTTGGTCCAGCGAGGGGCCTGCAAATGCCTGACCCTTCTTCCCCTCTGAAACCCACCCCCAAGCAGCGTCTGAAGGGAGCAGCCTCATTGCAGGCTCCCCTCAGTGCCCCCTTTCCTACCTATGTTCCTGATCTTGTCCCTGATGTGCTGTTTCCAGGCCTCCCCAGAGCTGGTGAGGTCATACCAGGTGTCCAGCAAGTTCAGGGAGAAAATGTTGCTCCAGATACCTGAAGGCCAAACCCCCAAGAGAGGTCAGCTCTCAGGCCCCAGCGCCCTGCCTCCCACCACCCGGAAGCCAATGGTCCCCACCCTTGTGTGCTGGTGGAAAATGGGAAAGGGGAGAGGACGGCTCCTGCAATGGCTCTTCCCCACCACCCAGTCCCCGCCCCTCATCCTGGGACTCTGCCCAGACCTGGGCTACAGGAGTCACATCCAGGCAGAGAAGCCTGGCCTGGGAGTGGCCAGGGCCTTCAGAGTGACCTCCATCACCTTCCAGAAAGCAGATCCGGGCCTCGGGGAGCCTCCTCATCAGTCGCCCCATGAAGAATTCAGAGCCGAAGAGCTCAGGAGGGATGAAGGCTCCATACTTCAGGAACCCGACCTCATAGGGGGAGAACTCGACCCACTCTAATGGGGAGGAAGAGGCAGGAATGTGAGGAGAGTGGGCTGGGGGAACCCTAGCTCTGGCAAGGGCCAAAGATGCTGCCCCCAAGCAGGCCTCAGCCTCCATCCTGCCTGCCACTCACGCAGCAGACATGAGGAAAACAGACTCCTGGGCTGACCACTGCCCCACCCAGTCCCTCATCCACATGCTCAAATACTCCCCACCCCAACAACAGAGAGCTCTGGGCCAGCTCCTGAGCCCATCAGCATCACCACCCATCCAGAGGTTGTGCCATCTGTGCAGCAGATGTTTGAATTCTCTGGAGACTCTCAGTGTGCAGAGGATTTGTTTGTTTGTTTGTATGTGTGTGTGTGTGTGTGTGTGTGGTGGTGTAGACAGGACTGTACCTTTGAAGTCAAGTGTCTCCAGATTGTTCTCTTTGACATTGAGGCTCAAGTAGAGGGGCAGAGGGTTCTGACCCCGATCCAGTGCGGCTCTCTGTCCTGACAGCTTCTGATCCATCACCTGGGGTCAGAGGGCATGAGAATCTCAGGGAGGTTGGTAGTGCCCTGGAGGCAGCAACTCCACCAGGACAGGGGCAGGTGGTAGTGTGGGCTGGGGGTGAGGAGGCAGCTCCTTCACTGGGATGCAGGGGACAAGGGTGGGTATGTGGAGTCAGTTCTCACACCTATCCCCATGTTCTGACCAGCCCCACATGCAGAGTCTCCATCCAGAGCTATGCAGGATGTGTACTGCATATCTCCAGGGAGGGCCGTTCACAAGAATTGCAATGTCAGCAGTCTCCCTCCCTGTGTCCTGTGGCCCCACCTTTATGAGTTTAAGGGTGTAATGAATGTAGATACTGACACAGACAGACAGACAGACACACACACACACAGCTTTCCAGAAAGGACCCAGCAATCCCCTTTTAGTATGCATTGTAAGCTATGCCAGGGGGTGGGCTACACCTTCCAGGTTCACCCTAATGCAGTTCAAGTTTCAGTCCCTCTCAAATGCTTTCCTGACATCCTTGCCTGTCCCTCTTTGTCCCTGTTTGTCCCCCTTCTTTCCTTACTAGGAGGTGATATTTCTAATAGGGGTTCAGTTTTGACTCCTGAAATCAGTGAGGATGAATAGGCCCAAATGCAACTGACAAGCACTTCGCATGGTATGAGGCTGTACCCTGTTGTTCATTTGTGCCTCCTGTTCCTAATTTTCCCTTCAATAAAGCTCCAAGCTCTGTCTTTAATGGCAAGGACTGTGTCTAGCCTTTTGGGGGAGTCTCTGTGGAGCCTCCCTGAGTTCTAGGGGCTCAGAAAGGTCTCATTCTACTGAAGACCAGAGATGCCAACATGCTCATCTCAAGCACCAACAAGGTTAGTGGTGGTGGCTGCCTGGAGCACCACCTTGGGAAGGATTCTGCTGCCACCGCTGGGGTGGATGCTGCCAGCCCTGGGCTGTTTCTGCCAGGGCAGTACATATGTCATGAATGTGCCATCTCTTTCTTAGGCTCTCCAGGCTGAAGGATGTCTAGCCCTAGGGAGCTCCCAACCTGCCACATCAGCCCTGATCATCAGATTACTTAGAGAACATGATAAATATACAGATATCTGGGACTTTACTGAGAATCAGCCTATCAGAGGTCACTTTGGAATTTGCCTTTTTAAAACACTTCCCCAGATGGTTCTAATGACCACCCAAATGTGGGTCCCAGGATTCTAGCCCAGCTGACCCAATGAGGAGTTTGCCTCCCATATCCATAGCAAGAACCCAACACACCCTGTATATTTCCTCCTCCCCAGCAGCTCTTCTGTCACTCAATGAGAACACTCATGTGCCAACCCCATCTTTCCCCTAATTCTTCAGTGGTACCCAATATGACTTGAGTTATAGTGAACCCGCAGGAAAATCCCCAAATGGGTCTCGAGCCCTGGCCACTGATGATGTTGATATCTACGAGTCAGGCCTGTAGCTGTGAATGTGTACATTTGACGGGGAGGGAGGGGTTTGACTAATACCTGTGATTTTCCTTCTTGAGGCCTTTTATTCTAGGAATCTGTTTGTTGCTCTTTTAATATGTATGATGATATGTATTACAAAGTTGCACAGTTCCCACTCTGGGGAAAGTTTTGGAAAAGGGTCAGCACACCACTCCATCTACTGAAACATCACCCAATATCCCCTTTAAGAGCTCACCAGTAAGCTGGGGCAGGACCTTTGGTCTCTAGCCTCCCAGTTTCTAAATGGGTATCCCCAACCCTGCCAAACACCAGAAATGTTGGAGCTTGGTGCCATGCTGGTGATGTGTTGACGTGGTCTGGGCATTGTTATGTGGTAGACAAAAGGGTGTGCAAAACCTTTTGCTCAAATTTCAAGAAAAATATGGAAGACCTTCTTAACTCAGGAAAAGATAGGAGAAAAACTATGAGTTTCTCCTTGGGGAATGTTAAGAAGTTTCTAGGCAGTTCAGTGCTTGCCAGCAAAAGATTAAAGAAAAAAGTTTCAAAGATAGTTTGAGAAGGACTGATCATAACTGGTGTATTTTACAAGTGGGTTTTTATAAAAATTTAGCCAATATTATAGTTGTATGTAGACTAATAATGTCTTTCATAGTAAAGTTTCAGGGTATGGTATTTCTCTAATAATACTTAATATTAATGAAATTGTACTTTTTCATGAATGGAGTTATATTTTCTGACATTTTAAAAATGACCTTTAGTACTTTATATATTAGAGATAATAGACTTTAAGAAATTGGAAGTCAACACTTAAGTTGTCTGAATAAAACATTATTTTTAAAAGCATACAATAAATGTTATCTTTAAGGGGTAAGGCTTGATAACCAAAACAAACAAACAAAAAGAAACAATAAATTGAAAAGCTTTCATATCGGGACAGATTTTTAAAAACGACGTAGGTGCTCTTTTTTTTTTTTTGTCTTTTTCGTGACCGGTAAGGGGATCGCAACCCTTGGCTTGGTGTTGCCCGCACCACACTCAGCCAGTGAGCGCACCGGCCATCCCTATATAGGATCCGAACCCGCGGCGGGAGCGACGCTGCGCTCCCAGCGCCGTAGTCTCCCGAGTGCGCCACGGGGTTGGCCTCATAGGTGCTCGTTTTTAAGAACACATAGATATCCAGTAATGCCAGAAGAATTTATATTTTATTGTGAACAATGAGAAACTAATTGTTTGTCTTCTTAAAAATGACTATAAACCTTACACCTAAAACCACGCATTAAGTCATTACTGGTGGATCAAATGGTAATTAAAGTCTTTTTTATAGCCTAGGATCAAACTGCATATTCTAGCACCTCATAAAGTGAACTTTAAAACAAGCTTCTCCCAGTCTATAATAACAAATTGCTGTCACCAGGCAGAAAAGTCAGTTACTAAAACACATCACCTTCAAAACTGAATATAAACTTAAACAATAGGTTTAAAGAATGCATAGGACATATTAATAAAATAAACATATTTCAAGTAATTATGTTGGTTTTATAAATTCAATGCCATTTCAATCAAAATCCCATCAGCATTTATCATGAAACTTGACTCGCTGATTCTATTATGTAATTACAAGAACAAAGGGCCAAGAGTAGCCAAGATAATTCTGAAGAAGAACCAAGGTGGCAGGTGGGGTAGACTTGCCCTAACAGATACCAAGATTTATTTACAAAACTATAGTAATTAAGTCAGGATGCTCTTGGCATAGGGATAGAGAACCAGTCCTGTTAGAATGGAATAGAGGGTTCAGGAAGAGTCCCATGAATACATGAAAACTGATACATGACAAAAGTAGCTAGCAATGAGATGGGAAAGTTTGCTATCCATATGAGAAAAGAATAAAATTGGATCCTATTCACATCATACCTGAAGATAAATTCTGGGTGGATTAAAGTCTTATTTGTAAGAAACAAATCTTTAAGACTTTTATAAGAGTATATAGGAAAGTATTTTATAACTTTGGGGGAGGAAAAAGGAAGACTCCCAAAAGCACAAACCTTAAAGGAGAAAAATGATAAATTGAATTATATTAAAATAATGCATCAAAACCATTATAACTGGTAAAGGGTGAATATGCAGAATGTATAAAGAATTCCTACAAAGCGAGAAAACAAACAAACAAAAAACCCCACACGAATTAAATAGAAAAATGGAAAAGGATTTGAGGAAGTAATCCATGAAGGTAGAAGCCCAAATGATAAATATACTTAAAATATGATCAGTCTTACTAAAAATCAAGGAAATGCAAAACTGCATAAATGTTCACACCCACAGATGAACAGAAATTTAAAAGTCTGCAGCAGACATAGAGAAAAAGGAACTATTATACACGGGTAGAGGGCTTGTGAATTAATACAACTCTTTTGGAGAACCGTGGGCAATAGCTAGGAAAGCTGAAGGAACACGGACACAATGGCCCCACACTCAACCGCTGGGTATATATCTTGAAGGCTTAGAGAATCTGTGATACATGTGTACAAGGTGGCTTGTGCAAAATTGTTCATGCAAATGATATATTTTTCTTAAGGATATATGTATTAAAATTACGTGTAATAAAGCTGTGTATAATAAAGGAAAATAAAATATACGTATTATATGTAATTGTATGTTATATATTATGTTGTAGAATAAAGCATAACAGATTTTAGATATGCACGTGATGATAAATCTAACTTGAGGATGATGTTACCTCTGGGGGCAGGAGGGAAATGGGACTGGGAGAGGTATACAGAGGGCTTCAACTGTATCTGTAACATTTCATTCCTTAGGCTGGTAGGTGAGATCATGCATATTCATTACATTATTCTTTATGCTTTGTTTCCTTAGGTGTGAAGATTTTCATAATGAATAACAATAAACATTAAAATTTGCCTAAAAAATGTTTTTAATAACAAATAAGAATGGTTGGTAGTTTATAAGCAGCATAGTGCTTGCCAGTAAGAGTAAAATTGAAAGAAAAAAATTCAAGGCAAATTCATTTTTGGTTAGATTACATGGTAACATTTTTGATCAAACTCCTGATACCCAAAGATAAAGAAGATAAGAATCCTTCTGTTACTAATGTATCTTATAGTTTACTTTTTTTGTTATGCACGTTAAAGATACTTAACTTTTAGTTGTTTCAAATGCTTTTGAAATTTTGTTCAGATAGTTATATGCGCTAAAACAACAGTGTGAATAAAAATCCCTGATTTTAATAATTGTATCAGTTAGTGCAAGACTCAGCAGTTAATTTACTAAGCATACATTGTAAAATCCCTGATTTTAATAATTGTATCAGTTAGTGCAAGACTCAGCAGTTAATTTACTAAGCTTTTCTTAGGAGAATTGTAATAAAAAAATAAGTACGGTCAGTGTTCTCTTGATGTTGTTAGGACAACAGGAAAGAAATATAATAGCTAACACTTAGCGCTCACTCTATGCCAAGATACCACGGAGGCTCACAACAACCCTGGGAAGTAAGTACTATTCCTATTCTTGTTGTGCAAATGAGAAAACTGAGGCACAGGGAGCTGAACCTGCCTAAGGACACATAGCTAGTAAAAGGCACTAGGATTAGAACCCAGGGAATCTGGCTCTAGAGTCTGTGCTTTTACCACTACTCTAAAGATGAGGAACGCCACACCTCACTGCGGTGTAAGAAGTGGTTCCAGCCATTTTATTGGCTCAGACAATGCAAAAGCTTTGTTTGCTTAATTGACTTTGATATTGACTGATCCCTAGCCTTTGGGAGATCCAGAAATTTCTGTTTCATGGTAATTAATTGAAGAATAGCTTGACTCAGAAAGGTAGCACCCCATTGCTGGGCGCCCACTACAATACTTCCGCAGTCTCTTGGAAGTGCGCATGCGCCTGTCAGCCGCTCGGCCGCGCCCGCCCCAGCCGGTGCGCACGCGCTCTGCCCACACGCGCAGGCGCCCTACCTGGCCGTGCAGCATGGACTCCAGCACCAGGGCCCACAGGTCCACAAAGGTCGTGGGCTGGCCCTGCTCAGCCCGCAGCTCCAGCTCCCGGCGGTAGCTTGCCAGGCGCTCTGGGGAGAAGGTATCCAGCTTGCTCTTGGCCAGGTGCTCCCGGGCGTGTCTGATGGGTCCCTCGAGGTCCCTCTGCGACCACTCAGGGTCCCCGTACAGGTGGGCCATTGTCCTGGACAGTAGGAGGCTGAGGCCCAGCATGGGGCGCCAACTCCTCCTCCCACCTACCAGCTTCTCCCAACGCGGGGCTTCTGCATCAAGTCTACCCTGATCTGGAAAATGTGTCTCAGGGCTTTCTTTCTAGATCAGCGCTGTCCCATATTAATATGTGAGTCATATGTAAAACTAAATTTCTTAGTAACCACATGTAAAAACTATAAAGAAACCAGTAAAAATAATATTTGACTTAATATATCCCAAAATTATCATTTCAACATGTATTCAACATAAAGTTACTAACATAATTTGCATTTTTTTCAAACTAAGTCTTCAGAATTCAGTGTATTTATATAACACATCTCAGTTTGAACTAGCCACATTTCAGATATTCAATAACCACATGTGGCTAGTGGCTACCATATTGGACAGCTCACTTCTGGACCCTACTCCCATCTCCATTTTCCTGTCCTGAAGCCCTTTGAGAGTCTGCTTGTCAACAGGTGTCACTTAAACTCCTCTGAGGGGTTTCCTCCACTTTAGCTCCTTAGAGTCACATTTCAATAAGACTCAAAGGAATGAATCTCTAACAGTGAAATGCTCTACCTCATCATAGGCAGGGTGGGGGTGTAGGGAGGCAATGTTGTCTTAAAGCATCCCTTGACCTCAATTTCCTCATCTATACTATGTGGACAATAAGAGAAACTACCTCAGAGAGTGTGGTGAGGATTAAATGAAGTAATAACAATGAAAGAAAAAAAAAGCTACCAATTTGGAGATCCTGGTATGTGTCAGGCATTATGTTAAGTGTTTTACTTAGGCTATCCCACTCCAACCCTACAAACTATGTACTGTTGTTACCCCATTTTGGAGATGAGTCAACTGAGAATCAGAGGAGATAGGTTGCTCAAAGTCACCCAGCCCTAAGGGTGACTCAAACCAGCTCCTTCTGAATCAGCTATCTTACAGCTCTTCAGTAATATCTGGGAGTGGATCTGGGAGTTGGGAGCATCGCCTTGCTCATGGCAGGACTTCTGTAAATGTCTGTTTCCTCCTTTTTGAGAAAGCTGTGTGGCACGCATCAGACTGCACTGCTCACACCCACTTGGCTTCCCCATATAGAGGGTCCCTCTCGTGTCCATTCCACCCCCCTCTGCTGTTCCAGTTCTCAGGACCCTCACCATGTAGATCCTGAGGTGCCACTGAAGTAGGTCACACAGTCCAGGAGGCCTAGCTTCTGCAGGGCCAATAAGTGGCCATAGAGCGAGGTCATAGCCCGGGCACCTCCTCCTATGGCCACAATGCCCACGACAGGGACCTGGACCACAAACAGACACACGTTGCCTTAACAAGGACAGGGATGAGCTGCCTCCTGCCTTACTCAGGGCCCCACCCTGCTTCCTGCCTCTGGGGAAGAGACCTTATGGTCAGGGCCTGATGGAGTCAGGGTTAGAGTTGGGCTTAGCCCCTACCCAGGAAGTGATAGCTCTCAGCCCAAGATGGAGCCCCAAAGGGAGCAAGAGCCCCAAAACCTACCCATGCCCCCATATACCCACTCTCCATTCTCTGCTGACTGGAATGTCTGGAGAGGCATAGGAATCAGGTACTCCCTTAAAGCCAGTCTAGAGCATCTGCATCCACATCCCCACTGTAGCCCCAGACCTCATCCTCCTGCAGGTCTCCATCCAGCTGCAGGGCCTGCTTCAGGGCTGCGGCCACCACCTGCTTCCTCCTGCTCAGGAAGGCCTGCTCCTCCGCACATGGATCGAAGCCCAGGTGCACGGCCAGCTCCTTTGGGCTGTGGCAGTGGAGGATCCAAGGGTCAGGGGGCACCTGCATAGCTCAGTTACTGGTTGGCTAAGGCCACAAGGAGCTGCCAAATAACCCCCTTGCTTCAACCACAAAGACCGCCCTTTTTGACAGCACTCCCCTCCCCCATGAACCCCTCTCGCTATCCTCACAGATATGAATGTCCCTTACCAGCCCTCTGCTTTGAACTTCAGCTTCACTCCTGGGACCTGAAATCAAAGCAAAGACCCTGCTCAGATTGTCCTAGACCCTGAGGGGGACATATGTATCCCCCTGGGGCCTTGGACTCTCCCATCTTCATTCTTACTGGCACTTGCCATCCAGTTGAGGTCACTTACATTTGTCATAGGAACATTGATGGTCATCTCCTTTCCCATGGCCAAGGGACTCAGGGGCACAGTGAGGTGTCCAGCTGGCTTGTCCCAGTTCCCACCATTGCTTGTGGAGCTCTGGAGAGAAATATTCATTCATTCATTCAACAAATTCTTACTATCTAGACTGCAATCCAGACAGACACAGTCCTTCTCTGATAATACAAAAATAACCACAATATTTACAGTCATTTTAATTATAATTACTAATAATTATAAAATAATAAGAGCTAATATTTATTTAGTATAAAGGCATTGTTTTCACTGAATCACATGTATGAATTTACAAAGACCAGATAACAAACCGATGTTAGTAAGTGTTGTGAAGGAAATAAGCAGAGTGATACGATAGAGTAACCAAAGGTGGGTGTGTGGGGTCTATCTGAAGTGGGGAGTCAAGGAGAGCTCCTCTGAAGAGGTGCCATTTGAGCTGAGATGTAGAGGAGAAGCAGGAGGAGGAGGAAGAGGCAGCCCTGGAAGGAGTCAGAGGAGAACAGGGAAAGCACTCTGCATGTTGGAAAAGCGAGAGGAGACAAGTATGGCTGGAGCATCAAGAACGAGGGGAAGGGCCGGCCCGGTGGCACACTGGAGAGTGCGCCGCTTGGGAGTGCGGCGGCGCTCCCGCCGAGGGTTCGGATCCCATGTGGTGACCGGTTCCCGCTCACTGGCTGAGCGCGGTGCGGACGCAACACCGAGGGTTGTGATCCCGTTGCCGGTCACCGGTACGGGGGCGACACCGAGGGTTGCGATCCTGTACTGGTCAGTAAAAAAGACAAAAAGGAAAAAAAAAAAAAAGAACGAGGGGAAGCAGAGGTGGGCAGGGCCTGCTTCAGGGCCAAAGCCACCACCTGCTTCCTCTTGCTCAGGAAGAAGCCAGGAGAGCCCTATCTCCCCTCCTGTCCCCACTCTCCTAGCTTTGCCAAACTTCTGGAATCTCTGAAAGCCCTCCGGCTCTCAGATATAGTTATTAGTCTTCAGAAGTGGGTGGGGCTTGGCTCTGCAGGGCCTCGTGGACACAGACATCAAGTTTTATTCTAAGAACATCACTAAAGGAGCCATTTGAGGATTCACACAAAGACTGACATGGTGTGGTAGCCCCTACACCCACCCCGGCCCATGGTCATTCTGCCTGTCTGCCAGTGGTATGGTACCTATCTGCAGGAGGCTAAAAAGGCCACAGGGGGCCTGGCCTTGGCAGGGGGAAGGCCAGGGAGGGGCCCACAGCAGCTGGAGCTGGCCAAAGGCTGGTATTGGTAGGAGAGTTCTTGAACTGAGACCCACCCTCAGGTGCCCGCTCAGCTCTGTCTCTTGGGCTGCCATGTAGTGGAAACGGAAGGCAGTGGTTGTGCCCAGGGCACATGTCTGTGTGTCCTCATATGACCCCTTCAGCACCAGCTCCAGCTCCAGCTTGTCCTGACCTAGGGAGACAGAGGGCAAGTGACATGAGGGGAACAAGAGCCCAGAAGCTCAGACCTGAGAAGCCAGCAGTGCTGTCTGGACATGGTGGAGGCCAGGGAGGCTGGCAAGCAGCATGCTGAAAAGGGCTCCTCAGCTTTCCAGGCCTCACAGCCCCCATGGGAATCCCACCTCCTGCAACATGCTCTCCCCCAGGTTAGGGGACCCTCCTGCCCGGGAAAACGTGTTGCTCTTTGTGTTGCATGTGTGAGAAGGGAGAGGTAAGCTCTGTCTTCTGCTCACCTCCTGCCCTGTGCAGGTTTCCCAGCACCCCGCATCTACCCCCACGTTCCAGGCTGAGTCCAGAACTGGTGCCAGCAGTTCTCACCTGCACCCTCGGCGATGCTCCCTGTGCTGTCCAGACGTACATCCAGGCATGACAGCTCTCGAGCCTGGGGCAGACACATCATGGGCAGGGGGCTCTGCAGGGTAAGCTGAGGTCCCCTCAACCTCACCCCTCTGAGCCCCACTTTCCCAAATCCACCACACACAGAACAAGAAGTGGGTTCCCGAGTGGTACTGGATGAAGAAACCCTCCAGAGCCCCGTCTCCCCCCACCACCCCCAGCTCTCTTAGCTTTGCCAAACTTCTGGAATCTCTGAAAGCCCCCCAGCCCTCAGACATAGTTCTTTCTTCTCTGTTTCTCTGTGGCCTGGACCTGGAGGATGTATTCTGCTGCAATTCCCAAATAGTGTATGCAACCCACTGGTCTACAGGATGATGGAATGGGGTGTCAGAGAAACACTAACATTGTAGTGACCAGAGTGTCTCCGCCTATCGGCCTGCCACATGAGCCTTCTGCGTTCTGTCCGTGAAGCCTGCCAGCTGACGCCCACTGCCTGCTCTTGCCGCTAACCCTCTCTGTAGAACTGCAGCATGTACCAGCCCACTGCTGGTCTCCATCACCTCAGATAAGAGGCACCAGAGGCATGACTTTATTTTAATGTTTATTTTTAAAAGAAATACTAGCCCATCAAACCTGAGAGTGCATGACCATGCATGACCTGAGAGTGACTGCCTCCTTAAATTTTGTGCTCTAGGTGCCATCTCACCTGACACTAGGCCCAGCCACTCCCGGGTGGGTAGTGCCTATGCTGCTGGCCTGAGGACCAGGCTTGGAGTAGAAAGCTTCTAATGCATCGATCGCCACCGTGTGGCCATTCCTGTTCACTGCAGCTTTAGGAGCTCACTGTTTTAGGACACCTGATTGGGACTCTCCACAGTCCCAAGGTGGAGCTGACCCCCTGATCCTCTTCCAATCTACCTAGATTGGAAGCACACCACACTGGCAACTCCCTCTGAGCCTCAGTGACCTCAATATTAACCACCTGAAGGTGGCTTGGCCTGCATGTCTTCGTCACCACCTTCCAGGGAAGAACTCAGAGTCAATCCCTAAGAACTATGAGTTCATCACACATGAATCAACACCACCAGGAAGAACCTAAAATTTCCCCAACAGTCCCTCTGCCATCCAGCCTCGGGCCAGAACCTTCTCTCAGCAGAGCCCTTCCTCTCCTCTCTCCCTGTCCCCTTTAGCTCCAAGCCCCTGCAAGCCCCACAGCCCCAGATGACCATCTGGCTGGGAGGCCACAGGTGGTCTTACCACCAAGCCCTGCCCCTGCCTTGTCCCTTCTGGTCCACACCCCAGGCAGCTGCCCCTCCCCACCAAGTGTCTGCTCTGGGGCCCCTCCCCTAAGCCTGGTTACCACAAGGACATTGTTGGTGATGAGGTTTTCTGGGCAGTCCGACCTGGAAAAATCAAACCATCCAGAGTCCAGCCTTGCAAAGACAAACACTTCCTGCATTGACCTGCCCCCTTCACAGCTGAGGTTCCCGCCCATACGGGGTCTCCCTGGGGGGTGCTGAGGGCTCCAACATCCTGGAAAATGTTTGGAGAGGGAGATGTTTCTGCAGAATGGAAGGTGAGGGGACAGAGCAGGGAAGAGAAAACATTGGCCTTCCTCTCCTCATTTCTCCAAAAGACCCCCTAGAACTCTGGCAGAGGCGGGGAGAAGAGGGACAGTGAATCTTGGCTGGACTGAGGGCCATTTCCCTACATAGAGCCTGGCCCCGGGATGCTCCCTGGGCTGTGTGATATTGCTCACATTTTTTCCATAAGGAACTCCACGTCCAGCTCTTCCTCTCCCTGAAATCAGAGGATGAGCAAGTCATCAACATTTACATATATGAGGGTACTTCAAAAAGCTCATGGAAAAATAGAATTAAAAGATAACACTAATATTTCCATGAACTTTTTGAAGCCCCTCACACATCTTTCAAGTGTACACAGTTCTTTTATATGCATTATCTCATCATCTCAAGCAGTCTTTAAGGGAGGCACATAATTACAATTATTTCCAATTTACAGATGAGGAAACAGGTGTAGGGCAAGATGGGCTACCTGCCCACAGCTAGTAAGTCCGCAGAGAACAGGTCTCTCTCCCTCTGGGTCCCAAAACTCTGGGCAAGGCCTAAGGGGGAGACATGGCGTGCAGCCAAAGGAGGTCAAGGGTGTTCAGGACCCATTTCTTCCTCTTGAGGAGGACCCAGACCCCAGAATTCTGCCCTCTCCCTCCCCCACCCTGCAGCAGAAAGAGTGCTGAGACCTTCACAAAGCAGCCTTGGGCATCTAGAGCAGGAGTGACAGAGCCACACTGCCCCAAGTTTTGCTTACACTGAGCTGTGTTTTGAGGTACATGAGGAAGTTCTCCACCTCCCGAAACCTTCCTGCTACAGATGACTAAAATTCCTCCATTGGGTGATTAAGTTGTACCTGTAAAGCCTTCTCCTTTCCTATTAAAACACAAATATTTCTGGGAGGAGTTCACATTTTTCTGTGATTGAGTTCAACCCAGCAGCATTCCAACAGATGGGAGAAACTGAGCAACTTCCTCAGCCTGGAGCTGGAGAGGTGGGGCCCGCGGGGACTTCCCACCCACCTGGGGACTCAGGGAGAAGGTCTTCTTGAGCAGCTTGCCAGGGAGGACTTCGGAGACATCAAAGAGAACCTTGAAGCAGGCATCATCCTCTGTGACTGAGTCCTCATCATAGATGCTCAGCTCCAGAACATTCTAGGGGCCAGGAACAGCAACTTAGCATATTATCTACTCATGGCCACAACAGCTCACTTCTGTTGAACTCTTGATGTCCAGGCCGGAAAAGATTATTATGCCCCACAATTTTGTACTTCAAAGTAAAAATAACTGTTACACTCACAAAAAAGTACAAGGAAATCTAGCAAAGTTCCTCATTTTCACCACCTAATGTTTGTTTTTGTCAAAAATAAAATCTGTCAGGAAATGCTCTCTCCCTCTGCCCCCGATTCCCTGTGTGCCAGGCACTGTGCCCGCACCGGCAGTCTTCTGTGCGTTGTCCCATTTAACCCCACAACCACCCAGTCAGCGGGGGACTCGTACTGCCTCCGTCTCACTGACGGGCTTAGAGGACTAGCAGCTTGCCGAAGGCCGGTCCCACAGCCAGTCAGTGCAAGGACCGTGCCACTCATTCACACGTTCTCTCACACACAGCGTGCACAGGCTGGGGCACAAAGACACCCTCCTCCCCAGAGTTTCTCTGACCAAGCCCTGGAGGAAGTGTGTTCCACCCCCATGAGGGTCCGCAGGAGAGTGGCCAGGGGTACCCTGGCCTTTACCTTGACCTGTCTCTGGATTAGGAAACTGAAGGTCTCATTCCACACAGGATGACTGGAGTTGGTGACCGTTTTGGTCTTAAACTTTGTTCCAGGTGTGGTTGGCAGCTGCAGGATCACATATGGGTCTGCCTCACTCACTGTCAAAGTCAAGAGAATGGTGGTGAACTGAGCTCCTCACACCCCTCTTCCAGGGGCCCCACAGATTTCTACCAGCCCAACCTGGGGCATGTATTTGCCTTCCTGTGGGACCCTGATCTTTCTCCACCCACAGGAGCCCAGGAGAGAGTGACTCACACAGGTCAGCCCAGGGCAGGCTCCGTGCCTCCAGCACCCTCACAGTGAGCCGCCAGCAGGCAGAGGCCTCCCCCTGGAGAGAAACAGAAGACTACTGAGTCCCTCCCGCCCATCCCTCACCCTCACCCTCACCCAAACCTGGAGCTGCTGTGCTGCAGGCATCCCTGGCTGCCGGTACCCTCTTGATACTTGGTGATGCTAACACACTGCCAGGCATTCTAGGGACATTCTCTGGGGACCAAACAGCCTTAGTCCACCTTAGTCCATGTCCTCAGGGTCATGGTGCTGCACTGCAGCAGTCAGGAAATGGCAGAACACCCAGGGGTGGAATCTGTGGGACTCTCTCCCCTTCTGGGACAGGATTGAACAGTGTAGCGGACAAAGCAAGGAACTGAGGGCCAAGGAGTGGTCACCACACTGGTCAGTTTGGGGTCGGCCATACCCAGAGCTCCCAAGGAGGGCAGCCTTTGGTGAAGCGTGTGACCCTGCTGCCCAGCACCACCCCTACCCGCAGCCTTTCTGGACAGGGAGTGGACAAGTGATTCAACGGAGGCTGGTCACCAGGAGCCCAGTGTCTGTGACATCCACAGGGACTAAACTGGGGCCCAGTCCATCTGCACTATCTGTGGTGTGAATCAGAAGACTGCAGGAACATCAGCCGTTACAGTGAGAAGTGGGTGCTGTGGGTGAAAGGCCCCGTGAATTAAGATGCTGCCGAAGCCATGTCAGGCCACAGACAAGCCCAAGAGATGAGGTAAAGAAACTGTGTGGGCAGAAGCCGGGAGGGGCAGAGAAGATGAGAAGAGTGTGGGTGGCAGGAGGAAAAGCAAGAGGGCAGGTAGGGCGTGGTCGAGTCCTGTTGGGGACAGGGCACTAGGGGGTATCCTCACACCCCACTGCTGGGACCCAGAGTGGCCCTGGGGTTCCTGTTCTTCCTGGGGTCCAGCTGCATGGCGTTTGCTGGGCACCTTGAATAAGCCCCTGTGATCTGGGGTAACTCAAATGGGTCTGGCAGGACAAAGGGGCATTTTTTCTGTGGGCTGATGCCAAGGAAGGTCGTTGACCTTGCAGCATCTTGAAAGGGAGCCTGCCCAAGAGGGCCACCTACAGTGGTCCCAGCGGGAAGAGCCTGTGCAGGGAGGGCCTTTAGCATGAGGGTTATCAAGGAACAGTGTGGAGGGAGCCCCCAGCTAGGAGGGGATGCTGCAGGGCCACAGGGTGGCTGGACCCCAAGGGACACCTCTCACACAGAGGTGTATGAGATGGTAACCCCTGCAAACGTGCAAAATAGCAGTCCTAGAAAAAACCCACAGATATACCCCACGCCACCCATATGCTGGGGCTTCTGCCACTCATCGGTCTCTGTCACCGGGTTAGACCCACACTAAGTGAGTATGACCTTGTCAGATCCTTTCCTCTACCCGCCCCCTCCGCCCCACCCAGAGCGAGCCAGAGGCAGCGGTGCTGCAGTGGCGGACACTCGCCTTCACGTGGCCGGGAGGCGGTGGTGCTGCGGGACTAGAGCTGTTCGCCACTTGGCGTCCTCCCACAACCGTGCCAGTGCCATGCGCGTAGTCGACGGCCTCAGTGTTCACAAGGAGCAGGTCCTTGCTCTGTGCAGGGGCTGCCTGCGGGGCTGGCTCAGCACCCACGGGGACCTGACTCTCCGTTCCCCACAAGGAACCATAAAGGATGATGGGCCACAGCAAAGCCACTCATGACTCGTGGCCCTGCCCTGGCACCTTCCCTCTGCTGTGGCTCCACGCTGAGGGTCCCTGTCATTCTGGTCAGCCCCCCAGCAGAGCTCACGTGATCTCCCCAGCAAGGTGGGCTTGTTTCTCTCTTTTTAGGGATTAACTCTTGTGACACCAACAACATTTCAACTCTAGAGGCCTCAAGCCAGAGGTTGTATTTGGCAGGCATTTAATGACTTTTTAGACGCCTGCCTTCATTTCCTTCCCACACCGATTCCTCTACCACCTGCCTTAAGGAAGGTGATGACTGGGTTGCTGGGACCCTGTAGGATGCTGAGTGGCAGTGCCCTGCCCCAAGGTGGAGGAAAGGCAGAGGACCCCTGCCTCACTCCCTTGCTCCTTGGGACAGGCCTGGCTCCACAAGTTCACAGCCTGTGGGCTGCTCTAAAGCCACTTGGGACTACTAGGAAGTGTCACCAATTGCTCACTTTCTAACCAGTCACCAACCCCAATTTGAGTGTTGTCCATTTCTCCCTCCGTCACCGAGAGCTTCTCAACCTCAGAAAACTCCTAATTCCCTGGCAGGTTATTTTTCCTAGGGTGAAACCCTGATTCTCTTTACCTCAAAGATCATTGCTAACATAGAGCACCCACAGCATTGTATTATTGTGGTAATAATTACAATGGCCGGTCTTCACTGGAGGTCGAAAGGCAGACTCTGGAGATAGGTTGTCTGGATTTAAATCCTGGTCCTGCCACTTACTTGCTTTGTGACCCTGGACAAGTCACTAAACTTCTCTGTGCCTCCATCTCCTCATCTGTAGTGGGAATAATAATAGTATTGACTGCACAAGCTGTTCTGAGGCTAAAAATTAATGCCTATAGAATGCTCAGAAGAACACTCCCCAAAAAAGTAAGCAGTTTTTAGGTAATTGTTCTTATTGCTATTTAAATATGCTTTTTATGTTACTAGATGTTGTACTAAGCATATTACACATTCTAATTTGTTTACCCTCTCACAACCTCATAAGATAGTACTTCCATTTTTTCTCATTTTACAGATGAGGGAATCGAGGCTGAGAAAGACAAACTTGCCCAAGGTCACAGAGTAGGTGACAGAGTTTCAAACTTCAAGGCCAGAGCTCACAACCCCTGTGCTATTCTATCTTCCCAGGACTTTGCCTCTTTGTAAAAGCACTCAACTTCCTTCCCCACTGCAACACTAGAATTTCACAGATTTATTTTTGACTAATATGATCATTGAGCTAACTAACATATTAACTAATGTGATTCCTTTCTCCTGAGGGCATTGGGGTCTCATCTTCCCTTCTGAAAGGTCCTGCCCTCTGACGTACTGCCTTAATTGATGACTGCTCTGGATGCTTCTGGAGGGGATTCTCCAGCCCGGCAAACCACAGGATCATGGGAGCGCCTCCCTGTGGAGGGTCCCAGCCACTCTCGCTCCGCGCCCTATGCAGGAACTCTGAGCCTCTGCCATCCTCCTCCCTGTGGAGTGGCCCAGGACCCATGTTTGCCAGAAAGCTTTGTGAGAGGCTCAGTGCTGGTCCCTGCCCATCTCAGGGGTCCACAATATCTGTGACCATGATCCCGGTCTTCATCAGGAAGAGAGAAATGAGCAGACCCACCCTTTTTCCTGCTGTCACCCAGTGACTGGTCGTGTGGCAGTGGAGGAGGCTGGTGAGAGGAGGAGGGGAGCCCTGGGCACAGACTCAGGCTCGGCACTCTGCTCAGTCAGGATGGACTGATGTTCTCTGACCACACCGAATGAGCCCTGGATGCCCAGCCTGTCCTGCCAGCTGCACTGATGCTACCAGGCCAGGCCCCAGGCCCTGGTTCCAGCAGGAACGAGGCTGGATGAAGCTGCTGCTGAGGCTTGCCCTCCACAGGAACCCACTTGAAGGCTGGGGATTGAGGACCTGATCTTGGGGACTCAGAACTGGGAATACGGGCTGGGGGAGGGGTGCTTCCCAGGTGTGGGGCAGACTCAGTTCTGGGGCTCAGGGCTCTTGACAGGAGGTGGTGATGGAGCCAGGGCTGTCCAGCCCCTACACCACCTGGCAGCCTTGGGATCCTCCCAGACCCCCACTGGGACATTTTCACTGATGTCTGACTTGAGGATGGGTCCTCCTGACCTCAGGCTGGGGCAACAGGACAGGTGTTGTCCTTCAATGCAGGGATTCCTCTCTATCCCCCAGGATTCCTTGGTGTCTGGCCTGCCCCAGCCCAAGTCTTTTCCTGAAGCACCAGTCCAGAGCTGCTTGTCTGGATTCAGCTCGGCCTGGGTCTCAGGGCCAAGGTTCCAGAAACCCAACAAAGCCCACACATGAGGTAAAGGACCTCAGGACAGCGACTTGGCACACTTAGCCCCCCTCCTGGCCACTGTCTGGGGCACCAGGGGAGACCTAAGGATCCAGTCCTGCTGGCCTTGGTCCCTGGCAAAGGATGAGAAATCTGGGCTGAATGGGAATCCATGGCAGGGTTGGGGGCTGGCAGTCTGTAGACCTCCTTGGCCTGGGTGCATCCTCGTAGCTCTTGGGCCTTGGTAAAGAATTGGCAGTGGATGGGGATTTCATCTCCTAGAGCTCCTGGGACACACAGAGTGATCCCAGGGCACCAGCCAGTTTCAGGAAGTCCACTGGCCCGCAGTGGTGGGCCATGGGCCTGCTGGGTCTCCTGTGACACACAGCCACCATGTTCTCTGACAGGAGATGTGAGCCTTTGGGAGAAGAGGGAAGGGTCCCTAAGGGTGCTGCTGCTTGATCACTTGTGGTGGAGGGGGAGGCTCTGCTGAACAGACTCATGTTTCCTGGGTCTCTGCTTCTGTGGATGCAGATCACCCACCCCACCCGTTCCCATCTCCAATCTCAAGTTCCCTTACCCTCTGCCTCAGTCGAGGCAGAAACCAGAATCACCTTGATTTCAGCTGTGTCAAGCTTCTCAGAACTCACCCTTGCCCCAGGCCCTGCCCTGACTGGTACCCATGGGCTTGGCAGACACTGTTACCTGCTGAGGATGGCCAGGTGGTCCTCTAGGTGACAGGCTCTCCATGCCAATCCTTTTGTCTCCACTCCAGGCCCAGCCCTTGCCAAGATGCTCGCTCCCTGCCGGGTGGTAGCAACTGTCCCAATGGGATGAGACCAGCTGTGATTCTGCCAGCCTCCGAGGAGCCAGGATCCTATAAACAGGTTGGGGCTCCGCCCCCAGGTCTTTCCTTCAGCCCAGCACCTTTCCCTCTTCCTCAAGAGGCCGGGTCAACCAGCACCTCCAAAAGCCTCTGGCAGGGTTCCCAGACCCGTGGGTGGAGATCCTCTTACACAGCTGGAGTGTCACAACAGAAGATGCAGCCAGCGGAAGACAGACAAGTCCCAGGAGCAGGGGCAGGAAGCGGGCTCCCCTGAGGCTGAGGGCAGAGGATGAGCAGGGACAGAGCTGAGAAAGCCCCCGTGGTCCAGCCCCGCCTGAGCCTGGCCAGCCTTGCAGGGAGGAGGACTGAGCACCTGAGACTGACGAGAGGCCGGAGCTCCGTGCAGCTCAGCACAGCCAGGTCCAGGTCATAGCAGTAAGAGCAGTCACTGCAGCAGGCCCTGTGCTAGTGTGTCCTCCTCGCCGGCCCCAGAGAGCCTCTGACTGTGGGTCCCTCAGCCTCAACTCCACTCTCAGTTCAGCTGGTCCTAGTTTAGGGAATTTCTGTTAGAATTGAATGGCAGGCTGGTTAGCTCAGTTGGTTACAGTGTTATAACAACGAAGTCTAGCCTTCAAATCCATACACTGGACAGCCACCAAAAAAAAAAAAAAAAAAAGAATTGAACGGCAGACTTTGTAAGGAAGGTAAAAGGTAAAAGCTGGTCAGTTAGCTCAGTTGGTTAGAGCCTGGCGTCGATAACACCAAGGTCAAGAGTTCGGATCCCCGTAACTGGCCAGCTGCCAAAAAAAAAAAAAAAAAGGGATAAAAGAGACCAATCAGGAAACTCTTATGTCATGAAAACTGTAGAAAAAAGCTTTGTGAAGCTGCCTATCTGTTTAAATTCTTCAGTGTGCACATTACTATTAAATACTGTCCTAAAATAACATGAATTCAGTCCTCTTACTATCAATTTATTGTTTCATTGCATAGTAATGATTTGATTTTCTAGGCAAATGAAATGGAATTAGCGTTAAATGATTACAAATGGATCTAAAATGTATTATTACAAAATCGGCCCAAACTGAAAATTAATAATGGTATATGAACAAGTCAAAATAAATTGAATGGGAAATTCTTCTAATTGACATGAACCATATGTAAAATTGAATGAAAAAGTAAGTGTGAAATGTGGAAAACTACAAAGAACAACTTATTCTGAGTGGGTCATAGCTGAAGCCATGTAGAAAGTTGCCCAGCTGGTGAGAGGCGGGGCCTGGGATTATACTCTCTGGACTGAAAGCCCGTACTCCCCTCCGCAGCTCAGGTTCAGCCTGGCCTGCCACCTACCCAGGAGAACTTCCCTGGCCCTTGGTGGCCTCCATGGCCTAGGCTGGTCCCAGAACAATCCCGGGACCTCAGTAGTCCTGTGAAAATACATCCCCCTATGGAGTGAATTAACACTTTCTCCCCGAAGGATGCAGGCTCTACCTGGAACTGCAGCAACATGCTCTGTGAGGTGACCCCAGCCCCAGCTCCCCATACCAGTGTAGGAGGGCCAGGCACCCCCAACCCCCCTGAGGACAGCTGGCTGTACAGGGAGGAGGACTAGGCCTCAGTTTCCCATCTGTGCAGTGATAGTGTGGTAGACACTGGGCCTGGTGAAAACCATGAAATTCCTGACTCAAGAGATTCTTAATTTGGGGCTAGGGCTCATAAATGGAACTGATGGTACTTCCAACAGTCCCTGAAATTGAATACAAAATTACGTGGGTTCATGTGTATGTGAATGTCATGGGACATGACATTGGTTCATGTCAATTAGAAGAATTTCCCATTCAATTATGTGAATGTTCATGTGTATGTGAGTGTCACACTCAACTTTCCAGTAGTCGCACTAAAAGAAGTAAAACAATGCAGGTAAGATTCATTTTAAAATTTTATTTAACCCAATAATCCAAGGTATTATCAATTCAACATGTAATCAACATACATAATTCTTTTTTTCTTTTTCTTTTTTACCATATATAATTATTAAGGAGATATTTAACATTTTTTAAATAGGCAGTCTTAAAAATCCACTGTGTGTTTTATACTTACAGTGTATCTCAATTCAGACTAGCTACATTTCAAGTGTCCAGTAGCCACATGTGGCTAGAGGCTACCTTACTGCAGAGTTCAGGTCTACAGCTTTCATAGACTCCCAAAAAGAGTCTTATGACTGCAAAAAGATTGAAAACTACTGCTCAATACAACACTTGGCTACTCCCATCATAGGAGGACCATAGATAGGGTTCTGAATGGATGAGGGGAAATATTTAGGACCCTCCCATAGCAGTTTCCCAAGAATTATGTACCCACACTTAGGATTTTACTCTTTTGAGACCCAAGTGGGAAGGGGAGGGACCAGGAGCAGGGAAGCACAGTCGCTGGCCTCAGACTTAAGTCCTGAAGGTCTCCCCGCCCTGAAATCCCAAGGGCTGTGAATAGGGAGTAGGCCAAGAAGGTAAAGGTCAGGACAGGAAGACAGAAGACAGGCGGAGGCGATCTGGAGGTGGTCAGTCTGGGACAAGGCTGGCAGGCACGGCTGCCCTGGGCTGAGGCCACATGTTAATCACCAGGCCTATGGGATCCTATATGCTGGTAGGGCCCATCAGAGCAGACCTGCCCCAAGCTGTCAAGCCACAGGAGGTCATGGGTACCCCTATTTTCTGTCATGCCACCCTCTCTTCTCAAAGCTTGCTCCATATTCACAGTAAATGAACATCTATTTTTTTTTTCATTTGGCATTCATAGCTTCTTTAATTTCCCCAAATTTCTCTGGGGAGCCAGCCTTTCCCCCACCCTCTGCTCCCCTGGTTTGGGTGGTACTGACTCTACCTCCAGCTGCAAGAATGCAGCATGTGACTGAGGCTGGTAAACAAAGTTCTGGAAGAGACACTTCGTCTTGTCTGCTGGACCAGAACCTGGGAGGATATGAAGCTGGAACTGCTGAATGCAGCCACCCTGCCACTACAGAGGAAAACCTGTGAGAAAACGGAGCCAATAGTTAACACACATGCAGTACTAACTATGTGCCAGGCAGGGGTGGCTTTAGTGTGAAGATGGGTCTTCCTCTTGCATGTGTCCTTCCAAGACTCTGAGGGGAGCTCTAGCAATAGGTTCTTGTGATCATATGTTTTAGTAACATTTGCCAAAGTAAGCTATTTTACCCATAACTGATTAAAACTGCTGTCTTCCCATTCCTACATCTCTGTTAACACTGATGTGGTTGTGGCTATTTTTAGGATCAGGTTAAGGAGAAGTTGAATTAGAGATACATTTAATTTCAGTTTAGTGGGATATATTGACTGGTTTGCAGTCAGTTTCATGTACAGAACAATGAAGTTATTGCTAGATGTGTGGTTTAGGGATAGTTTCCAAAAATACTCCTGCCACCCACTGTGCCAACTCATCTGGAATTGTGACACAAAGGTACAAGGCAGAGGCTGTAATGTGCTGTGAATGTGTCCTTTGGTGCCAAAATTGGGTGGAGGAAGAGAAACAAGTTCTGAAATATACAGAGCCAGAAACTAGTCTGTGGAAAATTCATCCAATCAGACACAAAATTGTACATGGACGATCTCGTTTTCATTGACATCTCATCAAAACAGAAGTTCTCTCTCAAGAAGGATGTTTTCAGTCATGCTTTGAATGCATTTTCTTCTTTATTCGTTGGTAACTTCAAGAAATAGAATTTATAATTCCTGTAAAACAAGTAACTAGCACACCTACATATATAATAGCTCATATGTGAAAGAAACTTCATAGAGGTTGTTGCAGATTTTATTTTCCAAACATGATTGCAACAATGTCTCCTGTCCGCACTCTTCCTGCCACCCCCACCCGGTCCTCTTGAAGCCGGTGGGCTGTGATTGTCTCCAAACTTATAAGATGTGAGGAAATTGGTACTGCTTGACTCCCTAGATTAGATTATAAGGCAATGAAGTTTCTCCTCAGTAGCAGGGACACTCCCGCTCAGAGCCCTGAGCCACCAGGTACGACGTCCAGCTCCCCGAGGCTGCCAACCTGTGGGCAAGCCAAGCCACACGGTCAGGCCACTAGGCGGCGCTGGCGTCGGCCGCCCCAGTCTCCAGTCTGGCCCAGCCCAGGTTGCAGACGTGGATGAATGAGCCTTTGGATGATTACAGCCCCAGCGGCAGAATCTGTGAGCCCAATAGAGTGGTTGCTGTTTTATGACATTGCATTTGGGATGATTTGTTACATAGCCAACAATCCTAAAATTTTATGATAGCACTAATGAAGAGTTGTAAAGCAGGAAGAAACTATAAACTATTATTAACTATCAATTATTTTTTTAAAATTTCAATCAGACCAAAGGAGAGATTGCTATCTATTTTACACTAAAGAAAATATTACAAAATTGCTGTCTAATAAAGGAGTGTGCAAGCAATTGATGAAGGGAAAGGGAAAGAGGTGCACCTAGCATTTGATTAACACAAATATCACAGTATTTAAAATTTTTCTGTGATTTTTTTGGCATTTGTCAGCCTTTTAAAATTTGTATTTTTGTGTGATTTTAAAAAATCATTCTCAATAAATATTTTCTTTTGTACCTAATTTTGAATCAACTTGTATAAACTTCAGGCTCATAGAACATAGCCCTCGTGTCAGACTGTTCAAAGCACTTTATAAATAGAACATTTTTATTCATCCCTCAAGCCCTATGAAGCAGGTACTTTCATTATCCTCATGTTACAAATGAGAAAATTGAGGCAGAAATCGGTTAAGGAACTGCCCCCAGGTCACACTGGGAATCGAGCCCAGAGGCAGTGCTCTTTGCCACCTCCTGCAATACGTCCTCTCTGCAGAGGAAGTGCAGGCAAGGGGAGCATGAGAGAGTCCCTGGATCACGCCTTGCCTGAAAGAGAAGATCTAGTCTTGGGCTTTCCATTTGGGTCTCAGCCTTTCCCTTCCTACTTTAACTCCAGGAAAGAAGGGTTCAGTCACTACGCTTCCTTTTCCTTCCACTAGAATAGCACTCGATGACAGCGTCTTAGAGGAGAAGAGGCAGCTGACAAGGGGTGGAGGAGGCGAGGGGGTGGAGGTGAGTCTCAATTCAGGCAAAAGCCCTGAAGCAGGTTGTGGGACAGGTGGCAAGAGGCAGGGATGACACATGCTTCAGAGTTCAGCACTAATTACCATGTCAAGATCAAGGTATGGGCAGGTCTGTGCTCTTGCCTCATGTGGAAGTCATTATTCACTCTGTTGACATGAGAGAAGGGACAATTTCCTGTCCAGGAGTGCTCATGACCAAGCAGGAATGGAGCACCAGGCCCCTCCTCTCATTCTAAGGCCATGGAAAGGATGAGTTTCTTACTAAGCAAGGGGCAGGATACCACCCAGCCAAACCATTCATTCATTAGACAAATATTTATTGAGTGTCTGCCAGGTACCAGGCAGAGAGCCAGGTGAGTAAAAACAGGCTCGGTCCCCACCTCAGGAAGCTTCCATCTAGTGTACAACCCAGCTTCCATTCCGTGTCTCTGGGCCAATATAACATGTCAGTGTTTTAGAACCTGGGATGTTACACTGCAGGCCTTGGAGTGCTAGGACAGGCACCTGACCCAGAATAGAACCTCTGAAATTTTAAGGTGAAAGAGACATGGAAGAGCTATAAACAAACATTACTCAGCTAATTAACTCTGTGAGGCACTTATAGCAGGCACTTGGGCTTCGGGATAAGTTAAGAAATAGGAGCATGTCTCAAGAGCTGCTGGTGTACCTGGGCCACCTTCCCTCAACTCCTGTGCCTCTCCACAACCTGCCTTCTCCATCTCTGGAGGGCTCTCCCCAGCTCTCACTCCACCCTATTGGCCTTTTCTTCTTTGATTCCTTTTTTCATAAACCTTTCACACATGGGAAATTTGTGTGTGTGTGTTTTAAATTTATTGTATTTATAACTTTTATATTCTAGCTCATAATTTTAAAAAATAGATTAAGATTTTTATACATTTCAAAAACATACACCAAAATGAAACTGTTTTAAACATGAATAAGGCCCTCTAATGATTTTTCTTTTTGTAGGTTAGTTGATCTCAATAGAAAAAGTCTTTCTCTAGACTCCAGTGGTGATCTCCCCCTGATCACAGATTTGGCAGGCGAACCCCCCAATCCAGGCCTCATGTCCAGAGTTTCAGACTCCTGCTCTGTTGTCAGGAGTTCATGTGAAATTTCATCCTCCTCTGCCCACACAACACTGATTCATCTAAAATGCAATAGCTTTCCTGTAAACACTCAACAAACCAACAACCCCCGAGGGGGAAGGCTGTGAGGCCTTGGGGTCAGGAGGGATGTGGGGTACACTTATGCCACCTGTAAGGCCTGGAGCCCCAGCCAAGCTGCTCCCTTCCTGCACCTGAGGAAGCAGCACCTGAGGCCCCATCCAGTGCTGAGGAGCCACCCCCCACCACACATCACCGCCCAGGGCGGGCAGTGAGTGACATGAGATGCAGTGCTGAGGGCCACGCCTAGTCCTCTCATCACACTCCCTCCTAACAACTACAGCTCCCGTGCCAGGATTTTAAGCATATATGTAAATGTGCTTGCAATGTTTTGACCCCTCCTCCTATTCATTTTTCCCCTCTTTGGCCAATGGCGCCCATCCTTAAAGCTGCAAATGAGGGAAAGAATGGCGCCTTCCTTCTGCTTCGAGGCTCAGAGCCAGCTCTCTAGAAACCAGGCTGACTACCGTGAGGAAAGTAAAGGGTTTTCTATATTCCAGAAGTTTTCTTTCATGTATTATAAGCAAGCCCATCCTTAAAGCTGCAAATGAGGGAAAGAATGGCGCCTTCCTTCTGCTTCGAGGCTCAGAGCCAGCTCTCTAGAAACCAGGCTGACCACCGTGAGGAAAGTAAAGGGTTTTCTATATTCCAGAAGTTTTCTTTCATGTATTATAAGCAAACCTTGAAATGCGAGTCCCATGAAGAGAGAGCACTTAGGGGAAGTGTCCACAACATGAGATGAAAGGAGAAAGCCCCTGACCTTCCAGGAGGGGAGCAGGGAGAAGGACAATGGGTCAGAGAGTCTTGTGTCTTAG
>NW_007726230.1:196427-198360 GCF_000696425.1 Galeopterus variegatus | reverse complement strand
ACCGTGAGGAAAGTAAAGGGTTTTCTATATTCCAGAAGTTTTCTTTCATGTATTATAAGCAAACCTTGAAATGCGAGTCCCATGAAGAGAGAGCACTTAGGGGAAGTGTCCACAACATGAGATGAAAGGAGAAAGCCCCTGACCTTCCAGGAGGGGAGCAGGGAGAAGGACAATTGGTCAGAGAGTCTTGTGTCTTAGCTCCTAGCCCCAGCCCCAAACCCTGGAGAGAGATATTATGCACAAGGGAATAATTTGGTTGAAATCCCATCAGCATGGACTTAGACCTCTCTCCATAGGTATATCCTGGGACAAGTCATGTGCTGGAGAGAAGTACCATGTCCAACATGGTGATGCCCACATGGTGTTAGAGATGACTGAGGAAGGGTTTGGGTAGGGAAGGGGCCAGCAGTGGTGTCCCCTAATCTTCCTAGGCCCCTTTGTGGTATGGAATGATCCAGATGTCTTCCTGAGCTCCCACGGGGGGTGTAGAGGTAGGTAAACTGAGAACCAAAGACGTGCCTGGGACTGCCGTGGACAGGGGTGAGGTGTGGTAGAAGCTGTGGGGTAGTCAGCCTGAGCCAGGGTCTGGCCCTGACCTGGCCTGCATAGGATAGGGCAGTGACTCCACCAGCTGTGCTTTCAGCTATGGGTACAAGAAGGAGCCCAAAGGCCAGGCCAGACAGGCTTCAGAAGACCCCAAGTAGATCCTAGACTATAAACCCCACAAGGCCATTGAGGCTCCCCCCATGCTTAGCTGCCATTAGGCTACAAGGATGGGGATAGAGAGAGCTCTGAAATGAGCATTTCCTAAAAGAAGCTGAGTTTACACAAAATGAAACCTGATGTTTGTTTATATTATGTGGAAAATTTATATTCCTTCCAGCCCATTGTAACCTCCTCTTTACGCAGCTATCCAGAGGTCTGGGGACTGTGAAATAAGGTGACACAAGTTATGAAAAAGAAATCTACATGGGATGTCTGGAAAAAGATTCACAGAGGCATTCCTTAAGTTGGGACTTGGAAGATGGGTTGGTGCTCGCTAATTATTGCAACATCAGTTTACAGTATTCTGTGCTATTTTAAAGTGGAGTACCAGTATTTGTATTGGTGTGAGATGTTATTTCAGAGGTAATCATCAGCTGTGTTCAGCCTTTTTGGCTGTCTGTAACCCTCCCCATTTCCCTGCCTATCCCCTTCCCAGACTTTCTCACTAAAGTCCATCCTAAGCCCTCTTCATCACTCAGCTCCTAAAATCCGCTGCCTCTTACCATATCATATTGCCAGCTCTTCCCCCAAAAGGCTGAGTAGAGGACCCCTTCACCAGGGCAGAGGAGCAGCCCAGAAGCACAAGTCCTGGGAGCCCCCTGCCTGGAAGCCTTGGAGAGCGCAGAGGGGACCAGCTCCACCAGGGGCTGCTGCTCTCAGGACAGCTGTGGAGGAGGGCACTGAGATCAGAGGAGTCAGAGCCAGCCTGGCAGAGCCCTAGAAACCTTTCTTTCAGCATTTAAAACCAGAGTCTTTACATCTTGAGAACAATATCAATGACTCTATGGTTCCATTTATGCTGAAAATATTTGCTGACTACAACTCTTCCCTGCACAGACAGGCAGGCACTGCAATAAAATTGTAAACTAAACTAAGGTACATTCTGTTTTAAAAACAAGTCTCTATGCTTCCTTAACCTTTAAGAAAAGGAAAAAATTATAATCGATGAGACAAATCTGTACTGCAAAAATAATGCATAGTCTAGTGAAAGGTTTTTCTGAATACCTGGACTGTAAATACGGCAGTATTGAAATTAATAAAGATAACTGTGTACAGAATATGCTGTCTGTGCATGATGAAACTAAAGACCAAGACAATCAGTAAATGCTTTCTTTGGAACAAAAAACATAGCTAGATCTTAAAGAGTGCAACTTCTTTTTTTTTTTTT
>NW_007726230.1:195172-196366 GCF_000696425.1 Galeopterus variegatus | reverse complement strand
GTATGTGGGACCCAACCCCTCGGCGGGAGCGCCACTGCGCTCCCAAGCGGCGCACTGTAGCAGTGCGCCACCGGGCCGGCCTCCAAGAGTGCAACTTCTACAAAAAGATATTAAATAAATTTTATTAATAAGATGTCCTCAATGTTATCACATAAGGGGTGGCTTTATTTGAAGATGAAGGACCTAGAGAAAAGTTAGAGGTTTGAAAGTTTGAAGTTAGCTTCACACTAGCTCTTTACCTTTCCTCTGGCTTATATAGATTTAGAAAGAGCTTATCCAGGAGCTGGAATTATTGGCTCTCAACTCCAAGATAAAACCTTTGACACACTTAGTTCCTTCAGATAATACTCTTCAAATATATCAAATAATACTACTCTCATTCTGCCCCAGCAGTCTCCTCCCTCCCACTCTGCACCCTGTCAGTGCTGAGCTGCCTGAATTCAGGCTATTTGCCAGCAAGTAGCCTGCTCCCACTGGTCTTTAAAAGGGGAAGACCAGCAGGTCAGAATGAGCTTCCTCCTCACCAACCTAAAATCTGCTGGGCTTGGAGAGGCTTGCAATATTTGGTGGATCCCAGGGGCTTAGGAGAATGAGAAACAGAGGGATGGAGAAACAGACTCAGTTCAAAAGATGCATCTGTGAAAAAGCCAGGAATTCAGACCAGGTTCACACATCTATACATGTATAACATACTCTCTCACACACTGCTTAGCTGTCAGGAATGATGAGCCCATATTTGCATGGGGTGGCAGCTGTACACATGGCCCAAGTTCAAAGAGCCAACTGTGGATAATTAGAGAGGAAATAGTGCACACCCACCAGCTGGAGCCAGGCCAGGATGGGTCCACCATACCATAGCCATTGGAAAGCTGATCAGAGAAGGCACAGAGGGACAGAGGAGGCTGGAGACTGAAGGGGAAAAGAAGAAAGGATGGTGAATTAGAAACCAGACCAGCAGCTAAAACCAAAATACCTGTACAGATGTAATGTGGTGTGACAGAAGCCAGACACAGAGGAGTACAAACTGCATGATTTCATGTATACCAAGTCCTGGAACAGACAAAATTAATCTATGGTGACAGTAGTTACAATTGTCATTAACTTTGGTTGGGGATATTTTCTGGAAAAAGGCCCGAGGGAATCTTCATCCATGATAAAAATGTTCTTTATCTTGATTGGGGTGGTGGTTGCTCA
>NW_007726230.1:194198-194959 GCF_000696425.1 Galeopterus variegatus | reverse complement strand
AGGCTGGTCATGGGATCAGCAGAGGGTCTGAGTCAGATGTCAGGGTCCCATGATGGACTGGATGCTTCGGTGTCATGGAGTCTGCAGTTGTTGGATGGTCAGCTTCAAACTGTTGATGTTATCTTGGGATTGGAGTCCTTATCTCCTAGGGAGAGCTCAAAGACAATAATCTCAGTCAAGCATCAATGGAATATAACAATACCAGACTCTACCTCTAACTAATGTGGATAAAATTTTCCTTTCTGCCAGAAGGTGAGTTAATAATCAGCTATAGTGCTTTGCCTTTCTCTTGGAATTCCTTTGTTTGCAGTTGATTAGGAAAGGCAAGAGAAACAAGAAGACTTAGTTTCAATTCTTAATTTTAGGTGTATAACATCTAAAGTAAATCAACNGATGGCTTCAACTCTACAAAAGCTAAGGCACCTCTAAAGGTAAAGGTGCAGGTGAACCTGAAAAGATGGGGATTGGTTGGAAATTGGCAGAAGGATAATAGTTCCACAGATCACCTACCCAATAGAAGACTGAAGATTTACTTTCTGATGATGAACATGCTAGTAATACTGATTTAATCATCACATACTATACACAAATACTGATAGTCAACTCTGTACCCCATAAATACGTATAATCAAAAATAAATAAACAAATTTTTAAAAGAAAAAAATAAAAGATTTACTTTCTGGAAGGGATAAAGACTCAAGGACAACAGGCACAGCTGTGAACAGGCAGAATTGGGACTCTGAGTACTAAAGTGTGAGTCA
>NW_007726230.1:191481-192503 GCF_000696425.1 Galeopterus variegatus | reverse complement strand
TCAATGGAATATAACAATACCAGACTCTACCTCTAACTAATGTGGATAAAATTTTCCTTTCTGCCAGAAGGTGAGTTAATAATCAGCTATAGTGCTTTGCCTTTCTCTTGGAATTCCTTTGTTTGCAGTTGATTAGGAAAGGCAAGAGAAACAAGAAGACTTAGTTTCAATTCTTAATTTTAGGTGTATAACATCTAAAGTAAATCAACATAAGAGGGTGAAATGGGAGATAAACAGAAATAGACCTTTGAGAAGGATCATTTTGGAGCATAATTTCATCCCCAGGCAGTTTCAGCCCTACAGTCCATTTCTCAATTCCTCTGCTAACCTGAAGGAATTGATGATTATCAGTTCCTAAGTTAATGGCTAACTGAATTTCTCTGCTTCGTCTTTGTTACTCCAAAGATGGCCTTTTTCTGGCTAAGGTCTCTTTCAGTTAGAAGGCAATGGAAAAACATCTTGAAAATTCTGATGGAAAATTATTTTTAACTTAGAAGTTTATTCTCAACCCAGCCGCAACCAGGCACGCCGCCACCACCCAGGGTCCCTGCTGGTGGCCTGAGGTACGGAGCCAGGGGAAGCCAAACCCAGCCACCACCAGGTAAAGAGCACACCAAAAACACCATTTTCACGCGGGTAGCCCACTGTAGCCACCGCAATTGCCATGGCTGCCGCAAAGCGGCTGGTCACTATAGTAGTAGTCACAGCCACCATGCAGATGACACACCAGCCACTCAACTGCACTGACACAAGGAGAGTCACCAGTGAAGACCAAAAAAAAAAAAAAACTTCAAAAAATAGAAGAGGTCTTCTCTCTCCACAAAGCACACTCCAGAGTAATTAGAAGCATCTGCTATATGATAATATTGGGGGACGTGAACACACGTCTCAGTACTGGACAGACCATCTAGGCAACAAACCAACAGAGAAACAGTTAATCTATCAAAAGAGAGAACAAACCTATGGTTATAACAGGGGCGAGGGGATAGGGAGAGATTGGATAATGGGCATAAAGAATAAGT
>NW_007726230.1:189330-190413 GCF_000696425.1 Galeopterus variegatus | reverse complement strand
TATATGATAATATTGGGGGACGTGAACACACGTCTCAGTACTGGACAGACCATCTAGGCAACAAACCAACAGAGAAACAGTTAATCTATCAAAAGAGAGAACAAACCTATGGTTATTACAGGGGCGAGGGGATGGGGGATAGGGAGAGATTGGATAATGGGCATAAAGAATAAGTATGATTTGTAATAATGTATATGCTAATAAAAAATAATAAAGTTTATTCTCAAACTGTTAGTCAAAAGTGAAAATAGAATATAGATATATGCAGAAATGCACGGTCTCAAAAGTTTTTTCTACCTTTCTGATGAGCTACCAGAGCACTGCTTTCTAAATTTTTAAGTGCCATGGGTTTCCTGGGGAACGTGCTAAAATGCAGATTCTGATTCATAGGTCTGGGGTGAGGCTGAGATCCAGCATTTCTAACAAGCTCCCCAGTGATGGCAGTGCTGCTGATCCATAGACCACGCTCTGAGAAGTGAGGTACAAGAGTATGTGTGTCACCAAAACGAGAGAACAAACCAACAAGAGGAAAGAATAGGATCTACTAAATTGAGGATCCAACGTAAAAGCAAGTTAATATCCAGAATGATGCTGAAGGAAAAACCCAAGACATTACCTAAAGGGAAACCAGTCCAATTTGGGACATAAAGGAAGTATCAAAAGGAGGAGGAAGTTAAAGAGGAACAAATAATAAAATTGATGATTACCTGATATGTTAAAAGGAGATTTATACTTCTGGTGGAGAGTTTGAGGACAAATTAGTGATAGTAACATGGAAAACTAAACAAATGAAAAAGTGAGGCAATTATTTATTCCAAGGAAAATTAAAAGTTAAGAATAAAAGATATGCAATCATATCATACTACATAATCACAATAACGTAGACAATAAATATTAATAAAAAATTATAACAATAATGAAAAGTTGAAGAAGTTTAGGATAAAAGAACTAAGTCCTCCCTCCTCTTTCACAGTAGGAAGTAAATAAAAATCAAGAAATAATAGTATAAGCATGTTATTTAGAAATATGAAGATAAGTACCTAAAGAAACAACTAAAAGAGTTTGAAGCAATTGCTGCTGGGT
>NW_007726230.1:186639-187977 GCF_000696425.1 Galeopterus variegatus | reverse complement strand
GCCACCCAGGGATCCAAGGGATGGAGCTGGGGACCGGACCTCACCCACAACCAGGCACACAGCCAGTGCCAAGGAGAATGCCAAAAACGTCACCTCCATGTGGGTGGCCCACCACAGCCAACAATAACCATGGCTGCTGCAGAAGTGGCTAGATGCCACAACTACCATGCATATGGTCTGCCAGTGACTGGAGTGCATTGACACAAGGAGAGTCACCAGCAGACATAAAGAAAAGAAGAGGATGTCTCTCTCCACAAAGCCCATTCCAGAGTGAAAGAAGAAGCATCTGCTCTATGATAATATTGGGGGACCTGATCACACCTCTGAGCATTGGATCATCTAGGCAACAAATCATCTAGGCAACAAATCAGTAGAGTAACCATTATTCTTTCAGGAGGAGAGAAGAAATCTAGGGTAATTAGAGGGGTGAGGGGTGAGGGTGAGGGGGATAGGGTAAGATTGGACAAGGGGCATAAAGAATAAGTATGATTTGTAACAATATATATGCTAGTAATATTGATTTGATGAACATATCTCAACTTTGAACCCCCAAAATATGTATAATCAATTTTGATTCAATAAAAATTTTAAAAACAAAAAACAAATTCTACCTTCGGCATTTACCATTATGTGACTTGGACAAGATACTTGAATTGCCTATACATTGGGGATGATAGTAGTATTGTTGTGAACATGAAATGAGTTGATGTCGTAAAGTGCTTAAAATAGTGCTTGGTGCATAGCTAACACCTAACAATAGCTACCTAACACCTAATAATAGCTAACAGGTATTAGGTATTATTTACTATAAGCTATTATTTAGGAATCACAACAAATGTGAAAGGCAAATAAAGAAATTCATCCTAGATATCTTATAGTGTAACTGCAGAACACCAAAAATAAAGAACAGGGGCTCACTTGGGAGAGTGTGGTGTTGATAACTCCAAGGCCATGAGTTCGGATCCCTATATAGGGATGGCCAGTTAGTTCACTGGCTGAGCATGGTACTGACAACACCAAGTCAAGGGTTAAGATCTCCTTGCCAGTCATCTTTAAAAATAAAGAAAGAAAGAAAGAAAACATATTAAAAGCCCTCAGGGAAAAGAGATAAGTTGACTATGAAGGATTGACAATTAGGCTGGAGTAGGTTTCTCAACAGTAGTAATAGAATCCAGAATAAAGTAAAATATCTTCAAAATGCTGGGAAAAAAACCCTGCCAACTGAGAATTTTATTTTATTTATTTATTTATTTATTTTTAATTTTTTAATTTTTTTAATTTTTATTTTTTTTTGTCTTTTTCCGTGTCCGGCAACGGATCGCAACCCTCAGTGTTGCC
>NW_007726230.1:184950-186582 GCF_000696425.1 Galeopterus variegatus | reverse complement strand
AGCTATTATTTAGGAATCACAACAAATGTGAAAGGCAAATAAAGAAATTCATCCTAGATATATTATAGTGTAACTGCAGAACACCAAAAATAAAGAACAGGGGCTCACTCGGGAGAGTGTGGTGTTGATAACTCCAAGGCCATGAGTTCGGATCCCTATATAGGGATGGCCAGTTAGTTCAGTGGCTGAGCATGGTGCTGACAACACCAAGTCAAGGGTTAAGATCTCCTTGCTGGTCATCTTTAAAAATAAAGAAAGAAAGAAAGAAAACATATTAAAAGCCCTCAGGGAAAAGANTTGACTATGAAGGATTGACAATTAGGCTGGAGTAGGTTTCTCAACAGTAGTAATAGAATCCGGAATAAAGTAAAATATCTTCAAAATGCTGGGAAAAAAATCCTGCCAACTGAGAATTTTATACCCAGCCAAACTATTATCTAAGATGGAGCATTGAATGAAGAACTTACTAGATCAACAACTGAAGATTTACTATCAACAAACCTCAACAGGCATTTCTAAAGATTTACTTCAGGAAGAAGGAAATACAACCCAGAATAGATGATGCAATGCAATAAGTAATGATGAGAAAACAAGTTATTAGACATATGGTAAACCAAAATATTGACTATACAAATAGTATCATAATGATGACTAATATGGGAATGAAAAATGAAAGAACGAACTAAAACACCAAACAATAACCAGTGAAATAGAAAGACATGATGAAGCTAAGCATTCAAAGGACCTGGTGTTGTTCTGGAGTAGGTAAAGTAAATGATTAACTTTAAACTTTGTTAATTTAAGCAAATAGATTAAAATTCATAGGTACTTACAAAAGGAATAGAAATGGAACATATAAATTCCAAAATAATAGATAGGGAGAGAAAAGAAAAGGAATCCAAAAGAATACAAGAAGAAAAAAATACTTAGAAAAAGCAGGGTCAATAGAAGTCACAAAATAAGATAGTAGTAATAAATCCAAATACACCAATAATCACAATAAAAATTAATAAACTAAATTCATTAATTAAAAAGTGTAAATTTAATTTCTGTATGCTTGAATTTTTTTCATATTAACAAGTATTTAAAAGGGAGATTGTCAATCTAGCATTTTATAAAACCCACCGATGGCTGTTTGCAAGGACACATGAAAACAGAAGGACTCAAAAAAGTCAAAAATAAAAGCTACACCAGATAAACACTGATTATAAGAAAATTGGTGTGTGTATATATAAAAGAGATTCTAATGCAAAAGTCACTAAGACTAAAGAGAATTGCTATGTAAAGATAAAAGAAATAATTCAGGCTGTCTAGTTAGCTCGGTTGGTTAGAGCTCGGTGTTGATAACACCAAGGTCAAAGGTTTTGATTCCCTTACCAGCCAGCCGCAAAAAAGAAATAATTCACCAGGAAGATATGACAGTTTTCTACTTGCATGTACCTAAATAAATAGCCTTTAAATGTTCTAAGCAAAACTTGACAAAACTGCAAGGAGACTGACAAATCTACAATCACATTTCTCTCACTGATGGATAAATAAAACATAGTAAATCTTATCAAGAATATAGAAGATTTGAACAAGATAGTTAATGAGCTTAAACTACTGGGCATATATAGACCCCTATAGCTACAA
>NW_007726230.1:177833-184329 GCF_000696425.1 Galeopterus variegatus | reverse complement strand
CACTGATGGATAAATAAAACATAGTAAATCTTATCAAGAATATAGAAGATTTGAACAAGATAGTTAATGAGCTTAAACTACTGGGCATATATAGACCCCTATAGCTACAATATTTAGAGAATACACCTTCTTCTGAAGCACAAAGAAACATTTACAAACATTGATCATGAATGGGTTTTATGGTCTCAAAAATTTGAAAGATGTATCCTATAGATAACATTCTTTGACTGAGATGTAAATAAGTTAGAAATCAATCATAAAAATATGCCTTATAAAATCTGTAATTTGAAAATTATGAAATACATTTCCAAACAGAAATACAGAATAAAGTTACTTTAAGAAATGAATTTTACTTTTTAGAACAGAAATACTGTGAAGATAGTACAGAGGGTTCCCATATACTCTGTGCCCAGCTTTCCCTAATATCTTACATTAGTGTGGTATATTTGTTACATTAGTGTGGTATATTTGTTACATTAATTAACCAATATTGATATATTAACTAAATCCATAGTTTATTCAGATTTCCTTAGTTTTTACCTAATTTCTTCTTTCTTTTCCAAGATTCAATCTAGGATATGATATTACATTTGGTAGTCATGTCTTCTTAGGCTCCTCTTGGCTGTGACCATTTGTCAGGCTTTTCTTGTTTTCGATGATCTTGACAGTTTTGAAGAGTATTGATCAGGGTATTTTGTAAAATGTCACTCGATTGAGATTTGTCTGTTTTTCTCATGATTAGACTTGGGTAATAGTTTTTGGGGAGGAAGACCACAGAGATAAAGGACCCTTTTCCTTTACTACCAACGTGCCTTGTCACTGTTGCTGTTGACCTGGTCACCTGGCTGTGGTAATGCTTGTCAATTTTCTCTACTGTAAAGTCACTTCCCCCTTCCATACTGTACTCTTTGGAAGCAAGTCACTAAGAGGAGCTCTCACTTAAGGGGTAGGGAGATGTTTCACCTTCTTTAGGGGGGGAATATCTACATAAATTATTCTGAATTCTTCTGCATGAAAGATTTGTCTCCTCTCCCCCATTGATTTATTTATTCACTCATTTATATTACTATGGACTGATGGATATTTATTTTATACTTTGGGTTATAATTTAATGCTACTTTATTTATTTTGTTGTTCAGATTGTTCCAGCCCCAGCCATCGACGCGCTCTTTCAATTGGCTCCTTTGTGCCTCTTAACGTACACCCATGATTTTGCTTTTTGAGCACTTCCTTACATTCTGGTACTACAAGATGCTTTATGTTCATCTTGTATATTTCCTGCTCCAACCCTAGAATCGGCCATTTCTCCAAGGAACTTTGGTTCTTTTTTATTAGAGAATAGTATTAGAAACCAGAATCTGGGCACTGGATGTGCTCATTGCTACTTAGGTGTCATTGCTTCTAGGTTCTCTCAGCAGACAGATTTAAGCTAAATTATATGTATATATTGTTTACATATATGTAATATATATGTATATATAAGCCTGTGTATATATTAATCCATGTTCAGTTATATACAAATATAAACTAACCATGAGTTCAAACTGATATCTCTGACTGTAATCCAGTACCACACTCTTCATTCTAATGATTCAAAAGTCTTTTAAAAAACTGAATCAGTTTTCAAAAATCTAACAACAAAAAGTAAATTCAAAACCAGATTGTTTTACAGGCATATCTTACCAAGCATTCAAATAATAGACACAATTTAGGCTGGCCAGTTAAGTCAGTAGTTTAGAGCGTAGTGTTATAATACCAGTGTCAACTGTTCAGATCCCCGTACTAGCCAGCTGCCAACACAAACAAACAAATAAATAATAGACACAATTTTAAATGTGCATTTGAAAGACATTAATAAAGATCTAAAAAAAATGGAAAAAACATGCCATGTTCCTTAGATGGAAAGATGTCAATTCTCTCCAAAAATAATCTGTACACAATGCAATTTCAAAGGGAATCCCAGAAGGGCTTTAAGTGAAACTTAACAAGCTAAATCTAAAATTTATCTGGAAGATCCCCAAAACAAAAATAACCAAAACAATTCTAAAGAAGAACAAGAAGGAGATTTGCTTTTCTATAAGTTAATAAAAGCAGCTGAATCTTAGTGCAGGAATGGACAAATTGACACATATAACAAAATATGGAGCCCAGAAACAGATCCACACACATATGAAAACTTGTTTAATGATACAAGTGGCAGCGTAGATCAGAGCAGAAAAGATGGCTTATTAATTAAATGATACTGGGGAAAACATAAAATCAATTCAGGCCCTATATTTCTAAAGCAAAAGGCTTAAACTCTTAGAATAAAATATATGATATCTACAACACCAAGATAAGGAAAGATTTCTTAAACAAGAAACAAAAATCACAAACCTTAAATTAAAACAATTATACATTCAATTACATTAAAATATAAACCTTTTTGAAGTAAAAGACATTTTCCAAAATTGAAAAAATAAGCCAGACTGAGGAAAGATATTTGCAATATATTTAGCCAAAAATATGTTGGAATAAAAAATATTCAAATGTTTACAAATCAGTCAGAAAAAGACAAAGAACTAAATAGAAAAATGGGCAGAGTATATAGACTGTTGTATCAGAGAAGAACAAACCAGAATAGACAAGAAACACACAAAAAATGCTCCATCTCACGAGTATTCAGGAGAATGCAGATTAAATCCACAGTGAGGTACTATTTCGAACACCGGATCTGTAAAAATTCAAAAGCCTTACAAGATTTCTGGTTTTAAATGGTACAGCAAATTCAGCATTTTCCCTTCTCCTCTTGGATGTCATCCAAAGGCAATGGGAGAAAATAATAACAGATGCACAAGCCCCACCTTTGATGAAACTAAAAAACATTTGAATCCCAATCCACAAAGATATCAGAACCTCCAAAACCAATGAAGATCAAACAGGGGTGTGGAGGGAAAAGAATCGAGGATGCCTGCAGCTGCTAAGCTCAGAGACAAATGCAGGGAGTACATACCAAGGAGAGGAACACACCCCGAATTGCAAAGCCAAAATAATGAGTGGGTGCATGGGCTTGTGGCAGTAACTTCCTGCAACTGGTTTTGTTATGAGAAATATAGGAAGCAGGTCTAATTGACAAATCCCAGGGATGAGCCCTTTTAACAAGAAGCTGAGTATTCCAACAGCTGTCTATCTCCTTTGTCAAAGGAACTCATTCATGCACACCACCCTGCAGGATAGTTCCTGCTGGGCCACGAGTAGCCCAGGCCTCTCTCTAAGACTCACTTTCTGTAAATAGCTGGTGTCTGTATCAGTAAGCATTCTCCAGAGGAAAAATACCAATAGGATGTATACATACAAAGAGACTTATTGTAAGGAATTGGCTCATGAGGTTACAGAGGGCTGGCAAGTTCAAAATCTGCAGTGTGGGCTGGCACCTAGGGTGACCAGGGAGAGCTAATGGTGTAGAGAAGTCAGAAGGCAGTCTGCTGGAGAATTCCCTGTTGCTTGGGGAGGCCAGTCATTTTGTTCTTTTCAGGCTTTCAACTGATGAGATGAGGCCAACCTATGTTATGGGGGCAACCTCTTTACTCAAATTCATCAATTTTAATGTTAATCTCATCCAAAAACACCCTCCAGTTTGACACATAAAATTACCTATCACAGTGTCTTTGATTTGGTTCCTTAGAAGCATAGCCTGGGGCAGGGATTTGAGTGCACTTGTTTTATAGAGGGAACAGTCTCAGGAGACAGGGAGTGAGGGAGGCAGGGTAGGAAAAGTAGCTGGATGAACACTTGGTCTCTCAGCTGCAGACTGGCTTCAGCCTGACCCCTTGGGGACCTCTGCAGCATAAATGGCACCAGAGGCAGTCCCTCTTTGGAGAGAGAGGAACTGCACGGGCACACCCCCCCCACACTGACTGTTGTCCCTGAGACTCGGCCCAGACCACTATGGGGGCTCACACGCCCACCCCCTTTCCCACCCTTTCTTCCTGCTCTGCCCTCACCCCGATGGCCTTTGCCCCATCATCTGACTCCCAACTATGACCACATTAGACCCCTTCAAGAAATGTCCTTCTTATGCAGGGTTCACCACCTCTCTCCTCCCTGTCTCCTCACACATGCAGCCAGCACCAGACAGCTCAGCTCCCTCAGCAGCGCATTCTGCCCTAAGCACAAAAACTGTTGCACTGGACTATTCCATAGGCTAAGCTCCACTGTTCCATCCCTGAGCCTTGGTCATGGGGGTGGCACTGTAGACTGATGCCTATTTGATGGGTGGGCTGCTCAGCTGTGCTGCAGGTTGAGCAGAACGGGCCAAGCAATAGGCCAGTCCAGATGACTAACAGCCTGCTGGACCTCCCTGACCCAGTCCTGAGCTTGAGCCCTGCTGGCTGGCTGTAGGCCTGGCCCCAGAGGGGTCCACAGGCTGCAGGAAGCACCTTGTGCAATCCACGCTGGAGCCTGTGGGTGGGGCCTGACAGCTGGTGAAGAGTCACAGTTCTCACCCAGACCAGGGTGGGGCTGATGGGCCTCTTGGGAGGTTGGGGACTTGGGTGTGACAGCAGCCAGTTAGGTCAGGACAGACACATCCGCACACGCACACAGGGCCTCTTGGGAGGTTGGGGACTTGGGTGTGACAGCAGCCAGTTAGGTCAGGACAGACACACACATCCGCACACGCACACACACCCACACCAAGTATTGTCCCTGAGGCCCAGCCCAGCCCAGCCCACTCTGAGGGCTATAGGGCACTTACTCCCTTCAGCCCTACATCTGGCTTTATTAAAATTTGCCCAGATGCAAAGGTTTTTTGGTTATTGTTGTTTAACTTGGGCCCCTTCCAACTTTCTTCACATCCACACCCAAAACACAGGGCATGCTAAAAAGTAAGTTTGCAAAGGCATACATGGTGTGGTTAATTGCTTGAGTGCTGGAATTAAAAATAACAAAACCCTGAGTTCAAGACCTTAGTGTTCTTGGGTAAGTAACACTTTTCAGAGCTGCAGTCTCTAATCTATAAAATGTAAATAATAACACTACCTTCCTCATAGAATTGTGAAGATAAAGGAAAATATACATGTAAAATATTTGTCACAAAATAAGCATTCAATAGAGGATATATAATAATGTTTAATGTTTTATTAAAAACAAGAGTTTGTGATAAAATAGAGGACACAGACAGAAAACCCAAAACAAATGCAGAAGAGATAGAAGGAAACGGGAAACGTTGAAGTGGGAAACAACCATGGGAATGTTTAGACCTCCTTCAGGAGAACCTGCTGCAGGGGCATAGGTGACAGATAGTCCCAGTGGCCACCACTGTGTTCACGCCAAGGCTACACCTTCTCAGAACTATTCCCAGCCAAAGACAGAACATGGTGGGGTACTAGAGCCAGCCCATTCCTGTGGGACATGAGACTCCTCTAAATGGCAACTTTGGCTCCAGAACTCCCCCTCAGCCGGCTGGAATTTTCTTAGAACTGCACTGAGCCTGAGACCCTTCCTTGGGGTACTTCTGCCCTCCCTGTCCCATTCAGAGGTGTCCAGACAGCATTATCATCTGAAGGCTCCCCTGCCATTCCCACTCCCTTCCCGTTCTCATTCACGAATAATCCCATCTTGGCCTCTTTTGGGAGGGCTTGAACTAAAACAGGCCCCATCCCTAACACTGGGCTTCCTTAGAGGGAGTGACTACTTCCTTAGAGGGAGGGGTCATCAAAGGAGAGTCTGTCCCAAATGCCTGTTGTGAACCATCTGGGCAAGGGCAGCCACAGATGCACATGGACACGAAATTCAGGGACCTTGAAAGGGAGATAGGAAGTGAGTGCCCTCACGACATGCTGTGATGCCTCATGATGCCCCACATGCACTCTGAGCCTGGAGTCGCCCCTTGGGCCAGGCAATACCTGCCTCTTCCTCCCCCCAATCCCTAGTCTGACACCTCTGGCCTGCACTTCAAATTCATTCTGCTTGGGCATGAAAATGATTAGTGTGAATGTTTTGTTGGGCTGGACCCATACTCTACACAGGCCTGGGAAAGAGTTTACTGTCTGAAGCCACAGAAGTAAGGGAGAGCTTTGTGTGGGATGCAGCCCCCGGGGCAGTGAGACCAGCTGCAGAGGTGGCCCTGGCTTGGGAGAGCCGGGAACTCTAGCCAAGGGAGAGTGTGGCTGTGTCCAGCTGCAGATTGGGTTAAATCCCCAGCCCTTGGAGGGACAGTGTGTGGCCCTCATGGCTTCACTTTGTACATCTAGATCTCTGGTCCACTTGGAGCTTTGTTTTGTTTTGTCTGTTTGTCTGAAAGACTTTATTTTTTAAAGCAGTTTTAGGTTCACAGCAAAATTGAGCAAAAGGTACAGAGATTTCCCATTACCCCCTGTCCCCACGCATGCACAGCCTCCCCACTATCAGCATTCCCCTCCAGAAGGGTGCATTTGCTGCAGCTGATGAACCTACATTGACACATCATTATCACGCAAATCCATAGTTTACATTAGGGTTCACTCTTGGTGTTTTA
>NW_007726230.1:175428-176924 GCF_000696425.1 Galeopterus variegatus | reverse complement strand
ATATTCAAAAACTAAATGTAAGAGCATGTTTAGTTTTGTAAGAAACTGCCAGACAGTATTTATGTGAGTCTATTTTGGGGTTCTGTATTCGGTTCCATTGACGTGTTTTTATTCTTTCACCAATACTATACTATCTTGATTACTCTAGCATTATAGTAAGCCTTGAAGTCAAATAGTGTCAGTACTTTAAATTTGTTCTTCAACATTGTGTTGGCTATTCTGGGTCTTTTGCCTCTACATATCAATTTTATGATCAACTTGTCAATATCCACATAATAACTTGCTGGGATTTTGTTTGGGATTGCATTAAATTTGTAGATCCAGTTGTGGGCAATATTGAATCTTCCTATCCATGAATATGGAATATCTCTCCATTTATTTAGTTCTTTGATTTCTTTCAACAGGTTTTGTAGTTATTCTCATATAGATCTTGTATATGTTTTGCTAGATTTATCCTAAGTATTTCATTTTTGGAAATGCTAATGTAAATAGTATTGTTTTTTAAATTTCAAATTCCACTTGTTCATTGCTGGCATTTAGGAAAACAAATGACTTTTGCGTATTAACATTGTATCCTGCGACCTTGCTATACCCACTTGTTCACTTGGAGTTTTTCTAGTAGATGGTACGTTGTAGGTGGATCCAATTTTATTTTTTACTAAATAACCATCTGGTTGTTCCAATACCTTTATTAAAAAGCCCATCTTGGCTTCTGGTCAAGATGGTGGAATAGACGGTCCCNATTGACACATCATTATCACGCAAATCCATAGTTTACATTAGGGTTCACTCTTGGTGTTTTATATTCTATATATTTGGACAAATGTATAATAGCATGTGTCCACCACTGTAGTATCATACACAGTCACTCCACTGCCCCCAAAATCCTCTGTGCTCCACATATTCATCCCCCACCCTCCCAGCCTCTGGCAACTACTGATTTTTTACTGTCTCCATAGTTTTGCCTTTTCCAGAATATTATATAGTTGGAATCATACTGTATGTACACTTTCTAGTCTGTCTTCTTTCTGGGTAACATGCATTGAAGTTTCCTCCATGTCTTTTCATGGCTTGATAGCTTATTTATTTTTTTAGTGCTGAATAATATTCCATTGTCTGGATTACCACAGTTTATTTATCCATTCCTCTACCGAAGAACATCTTGGTTGTTTGCAAGTTTTGGCAATTATGAATAAAGCTACTATAAACATACTATAATATAAGCTACTATACTATAAAGCTACCAGGCACAGGTTTTTGTGAGGACATAAGTTTTCAACTCTTTTAGGTAAATATTCAAAAACTAAATGTAAGAGCATGTTTAGTTTTGTAAGAAACTGCCAGACAGTATTTATGTGAGTCTATTTTGGGGTTCTGTATTCGGTTCCATTGACGTGTTTTTATTCTTTCACCAATACTATACTATCTTGATTACTCTAGCATTATAGTAAGCCTTGAAGTCAAATAGTGTCAGTACTTTAAATTTGTTCTTCAAC
>NW_007726230.1:169763-174099 GCF_000696425.1 Galeopterus variegatus | reverse complement strand
ATCTTTAAAAAAAAAAAAAAAAAAAAATGTAACGTCAGCCAAGCTGGGGCTGCTGGGGCTCAGGGGAAGAGGAGGAGAGACCTAAGGAACTCATGAAGGCAGGAGAAGCCACGGTGAGAGGTAGAAAAAACTGCACTCAGTGTTTCGAGCTGCGGCCACTTTAATGCTGGAGTGCATGGAGCAGGAGCTGGCAGAAGCCGTAGCTGTGCCCTTTAGATGGAGCTACTTGGAGGCGGAAGGGGAGAAGAGGACTTTGGTGGCCCTCAGGACGGCAAGACCACTAATAGGGTTCCCATGGACCCATGCACGAGTGAGGAGCCAGAACAGCTGAAAAAGGGAAGCCATTCAGAGGCTGATGACTCATCACAAAGGGACTGGCACAGGGCCTGTCCCATGGGAATTGTTTGGAGCATGGGCACTGGGGCAGACAGGCCCACTGGCAGAAAACTGGGACACAGCAAGGACAGCTGATCTACACCCCCAATCAGCAAAGGACCACCCAGAGGAGACTGGTAGGGAATTCAGAATTGCATGGGGTGCAATTTGGTGGAAAAACTTAGACCCAGATCAGAGTTTCTATACAACCCAGGTACACTGAGTACGTGAGAGCCAGAAGTACCTATAAGGTCAACCATTAAACCCTGAGCTGAACAAAAACCTTCCCTAGGGAAACAGTAGCAAAGCAGCAATTTACTCAACCACACAGCTCAAGTACTAGTTCCCACAAGAAGTTCCTCCATGTTAGAAGTAAGCATAAGACAAAAAGTTGGTTCTGGCCCAGGCATGCCAGCAATGCCTTGAGGCTCACCACAGGACATGAGGTATGGAGCCAGCGGCAGGATCCCTGCCCTTAACCACTCATATGACCAGCACCTCAGGGCCCTGCACAGGAACCCAAGGATTAGAGCCGGGACCAGACAACACTCCCACATCCAGGCATACCACCAATGCCTTGGGTCCTGCCTGGGGACACAGAGCTAGCAGCTGCGGACCGGACCCCCTTCCCAGACCCAGGCACACCATGACAGCACCTCAGGGCCCCACAGGGGCCCAAGACATGGAGAAGGGGACCGGACCCCCCTCTCACAACCAGGCACACTGCACCAGCAACTTGGGGCCTGCCTAGGGACATAGGGCATGGAGAAGGGGACCAGACTCCCCTCCCACAATCAGGCACATCTCACCAGCACCTCAGGGCCCACCCAGGGACCTGGGGCATAGAGAAGGAGACTGGACCCCCTCCTGCAACCAGGCACACCACGCCAGTGCCCCGGGACCTGCCCAGGGTCCTGGGGCATGGATAAAGGGACCAGATCCCCCTCCCACAACCAGGCATACCACACCAGCACCTTGGGGCCTGCCTGGGGTCCTGGGGTATGGAGAGGGGACCCGACCCCCCTCCCACAACCAGGCTCACCGTGCCAGCACCTTGGGGCCTGCCCAGGGTCCCGGGGCATGGAGAAGGGGACTGGATCCCTCTCCTGCAACCAGGCTCACCACGCTAGTGCCTCAGGGCCTGCCGAGGGACTCAGAGTATGGAGCCGGGGATCGGACAGTCTCCACAACCAGGCACACTTCCAGCACCAAGGAGCATGCCAAAATCATCTCCTCCATGTGGGTGGCCCACCACAGCCACCACAATATCCATGGCTGCTGCAAAGGTGGCTAGATGCCTCAACTACCATGCAGATGGTCCACTAGCCACTGGAGGAGTGCATTGACACAAGAAAAGTCACTATCAGAGATAAAGAAAGGAGGAAGACATCTCTCTGCACAGAGCCCATTTCAGAGTGACAGAAGAGGCATCTGCTCTATGATTGTATCGGGGGACCTGATCATGCCTCTCAGCATTAGACAGATCATTTGGGCAGCAAATCAATAGAATAACCGTTATTCTTTCAGAGGGAGAGAAGAAATCTAGGGTAATGGGGGGGAGGGAAAAGGGGATGGGGAGGGATTGGACAAGGGGCATAAAGAATAATTACGATTTGTAACAATATATATGCTAGTAATATTGATTTGATCAACATATCTCAATGTTGAACCCTCAAAATATGTATAATCAATTTTGATTCAATAAAAATTAAAAAAAAGAAAGCCCATCTTTTCTCCTGTGACTTGAGATATCACCTCTATTTTATACTATATTTCCATATGTATTTCCATCTATTTCTACACTTTGTACTCTGTTCACTGGTTAATTTATGTGTCAGTAGCATATAATTCTAATTATAAAGACTTTACCATGTTTTAATATTTGGTAAGGCTAGTCTCTTGCTCCCTACTCACACACACAAATACTTTTCTTTTTCACATTTTTGGGCTGGCTGGTTAGCTCACTTGGTTAGAGAGTGGTATTGATATCTCCAAATCAAGGATTCAGATCCTTGTATTGGCCAGCCACCAAAATAAATTAAAAAATTCCTGCTGCTTTTACACTTTTTTTCCCGATATTCCCATGTGTTTATTTTTCCATATAAACTTTACAATTAACTTATCTAGCTAAAAAATAGTTATTTTTAATTGAATTACATTGGGGAGAATTGTTGTCTTTATAACAGTGAATCATTCTATTTCAGAAGAGCTATCTTGCATTTTTAATTCAAGCCTGCTTTTATGCCTTTCAAAAGTTTTTTTTTTATAGTTTTTATACAGATTTTTCATATTTATTATTAAATTTAGTTTTAGAACAGTACATTTATTTTTGTTATTATCATGAATGAGATTTTTAACTTCTGTTATATCTTCTAACTGGTTATTGTTTGTGTATATGAAGGCTCTTAATTTTTTTATTACACTACCTTACTGGATTCTTTTATTGTCTGTGTTAGTATCACATTGATTCCTTTGTTGTTGTTGTTGTTTTTAGTTATACTATAATATTATACAGAGATGGTTTTACTTTTTTCCAATTCTTATGTCTCCGTTTTCTCTTATATGATTGCATTAGCGAATTCTACCATACAATATCAGATAAAATTTGTGGGATGCTGCTAAAGCAGTGCTTAGAGGAAAATTTATAGCTTTAAGTGCATATATTAGAAAAGAATCTCATAATTAATGAGTTGCACATCTTTTTATATATCTGTTGGCCATTTGTATGTCTTCTTTGGAAAAATCTCTGTTCAAGTTCTTTGCCCATTTTTTAATCGAGGTATTTGTCTCTTTCTGCAATTAAGTTGTAGGATTTCCTTACATATTTTGAAAATTAACATATTATCAGATATATGGTTTGCAAATAATTTCTCCCATTCTGTAGGTCGCCTTTTCATTCTGTTTATTGCTTCCTTTGCTGTGCAGAAGCTTTTCAGTGTGATATAATCCCATTTGTCTATTTTTGCTTTTGTTCCCTGTGCTTTTGGCATCATATCCAAGGAATCATTGGCAAGACCAATGTCAAGAAGTTTCCCTCTATATTTTCTTTTAGGAGTTTTACAGTTTCAGGTCTTGTGTTTAAGTCTTTAATTCATTTTGAGTTGATTTTTGTGTGTGGTGTAAGGTAAGATTCTAATTTCTTTCTTTTTTTTCACATGTGGATATTCACCTTTCCCAGCTCCATTTGTTAAAGAATCAATCCTTTCCCCGTTATGCATTCTTGGAACCCTTGTTGAAGATCAGTTGACTACATATGCATGTGTTCATTTCTGGTCTCTCTATTTTGTTCCATTGGTCTATATGCCAGTACTCTAATGTAGCTTTGTAATATATTTCAAAATCAGTAAGTTTGATGCCTTCAACTTTGTTCTTTCTCAAGATTGCTTTGGCTACTCTGGGTTTTTTATTCTTCCATATGAATTTTAAGTTTGTTTTTTCTATTTCTGTAAAAAAAAATGTCATTGGGATTTTAATGGGGATAGTACTAAATCTGTAGACTGCTTTGGGTGGTATGGACATTTTAACAATATTAAGTCTTCCAATCCATGAACATGGAATGTCTTTCAATTTATTTGTGCCTCCTTAAATTCCTTTCATCGATGTTTTGTAACTTTCAGTATACCGGACAGTTAACAGGTATATGAAAAGATGCTCAACATCATTAATTATCAGGGAAATGCAAATCAAAACTACAATGATATAACACCTCACATCTGTTAAGATAGCTATTATTAAAAAAAAAAAAAGATAACAAATATTGTGAGGACATGAAGACACCAGGAACCTTTGATATATGTCTATTAACTTGATTGTAGTGATGATCCAAACTCCTCAAGAAGAGATACACAAATGAGCAATATCAGGAATGAAAGGGGACATCACTATACATCCTAAAATGAGGGAAACAACCTAGATGGCCTCAGAGCTCCCTTCCATTTCTAGCTTAACCCTATCCCCTGGC
>NW_007726230.1:132777-169133 GCF_000696425.1 Galeopterus variegatus | reverse complement strand
TCCTCAAGAAGAGATACACAAATGAGCAATATCAGGAATGAAAGGGGACATCACTATACATCTTAAAATGAGGGAAACAACCTAGATGGCCTCAGAGCTCCCTTCCATTTCTAGCTTAACCCTATCCCCTGGCTGCTTGCACCTCTATTCTCACTCATGCTGAATCCACCAGGAAGGAATCCCCAAGTGGCTTCTCCACTAACTCTGCAAGGGCAATTCACTGGGACTGAGACATAGGGATCAGAAACAAGCGCCTCCAGCATGATTATGACTTGGAGTCCTTTGCAGGAAGAGCACCCTGAGAAGATCACTGACCCTCCCTAGCTGGTAACCTAGAACCAATTTGTAGTAAGGAGGTTTGGGGTGGGGGGAATTAGGGAAAAGGTGTGGAACTGCAGACAGAGCTGAGAGCCTGGCCCCATAGGGAAGTAGTTTCCTCCCTGCATCAGACCACTCAGCAAGCATGTTCCAGAACAGTTCTGGTTGCCCAGCCTGCCTCCTAGCTGCTTGCTTGCCCACCCACCCCATTCCTGCAGCCTCAGGCTCCTTCCAGCCTACAGCAGGGCACTTCCACCTGCTAATGGATGAAGTCCTCTGGGGCAGCTGGAAACATCAGGACCTCAGGCTGGCACAGGCCATGGTGGCAAGTCTTGGCCATATTATCCCTCAATGAAAGGGGCCTCAAACTGCCTCTTTCATAGGGAATTCCCAATTCCCTAGGGTCAGATGGTCCCCACAGCAAGCATTCTCTGACAGTCTAGAACCAGCTCGGGCCTAGATTCCCAGGGTCAAGTCTCTAGAAGCCAGGCACGGTCTTGGAATGACACAGGAGCCTCAGGATTGTGACCCTGGTCACATGTAGGTCCCCTCTGTAGCCAGCATGTGGGACACCAGGGGATACCTGAGAAGACAGACTGCTTGCAGCACTTCTTACTCAGAGGAAGGCATGAATCAGAAGAGAGGTGATGAAGGAGGCATCTAGGCCTGAGGCAACAGGGGTTTCTACTGAGTGTGAAACCGTACTTTGAGGAGCCTCTGACCAATACAGTGAGGGCAGGGAAGGGGGGTTATATGAAGGCTGTAGCCTCATAGCTGTTGGCCCCAGCAGGTAATTTAAGAATGTTACAGGGGCTAGCCAGTTATCTCAGTTGGTTAGAGCATGGTACTGATAACACCAAGGTCCAGGGTTGGATCCCCATACCAGCCAGCCGCAGGGGGGAAAAATATTATGGCTGAAGATGGCCAAGTGGTCCCTTAAGCCTATACTTCCCAACTCCTTTCATGTTTTAGCACTCCTATAAAGTGGTGACATTTATGTGGCACACTAGGGTAACTGAACAAGTATGAATGCAGCTGGAAGAGAATGCCAAGAGGCCTCCTGTCTTAGTCTGCTTGTGCTGCTGTAGCAGAACACCACAGACTGGGGAATTCATAAAGAACAGAAATTTATTTCTCACAGTTCTAGAGGCTGAGAAGCTCAAGATCAAGGCGCCAACAGGTTGCATGGTGCGGTCACTCCCTGTTTCCAAGATGGTGCCTTGTTGTTTTATCCTCCAGAGGGGAGGAACACTGTCTTCACATGGCAGAAGGGATGGAAGGGGTGAACTCATCCCCTCAAGCCCTTTCATAAGGTTGCTAACCCCATTCATTAGGGCTATACCCTCATGACTCAATCACCTCCTAAAGGCCCCACCTCTTAACTGCTGTTGCATTGGGAATTAAGTTTCAGCATGAATTTTGAGGGGGACACCGTTCAAACCATAGCCACTCCTAACAACCCAGGCTCTTCTAGCCACCTCGAGGGCTGAGCAGCCCAGTGTCTCCCATTCAGGAATATAACAGTACAGCAGCCAGTGGCTGGGAAGCCATGCTTTAGGCTCTGGCTCCAGTCCAAGGCCAGCTCTTGACAAAGATACATGCTCCCTGGGTGTTGGCAGCAACAGTCGCACTGGAATGGGACTTGGAAACATCCAACCTCAGCAAGATAGGGATCTACGAAGAGATATGGCGCTCCACCCTCTGGATGGCTCCCAGGTTGAGTGCTTTTCCCTTACTTCTTTGAGGTCAGTCAGCGCCACCAGGAACCCCTGGCACAGCTCATAAAAGAGAAAGGAAGCACAGGTGTGTGCACACAGGGGCACAAAAAGTGGAACACCTCCTCCTAGGCCAGGAGGTGAGAGAGGGACATGAGGGAAATTCATGGAACAAAGACAAGGAGCGAATCCTGTGAAATGTCTCAGAAGGCCAGGTCCTCCTTCTGGCCAGGGAAGGTTGAGACCAGAGAAGTGGCATCACCAGCCCAGTGTGGCAGCAACAAACCCAGGTCTGAGCCAGGTGGCTCCAAATGCATCTGGCAGGGAGGAGTGAGTGACGCCAACTGAACCATCTAGGACCAGCCCAGAGGCCACTCCTTCTTGGCAGCGTGGAGCAATCAGTATCTTGTGTAAAATAATAACCACCGTGTACTCATGACCCCCAGCCACTGCGCTCAGCGCGTTCCCCACCTTATTTCATTTCTCCCTCACAGCAACCTGACAGCAGGTCTCTGACAGCCTCAGTGAGGCCTGGTAGCCCTCAGATGAAGAGCTCCTTATCCTTGCACGTGTCAGATTCGATTGGTCCACTCACATACTCATCTGGTGCGGTGGAAGATGTCAGTTCAGATTGATGGTGCATTTGGGGATTCAAAAACACATTGTTATCCTTGCACGTGTCAGATTCGATTGGTCCACTCACATACTCATCTGGTGCGGTGGAAGAGTGGATGTCAGTTCAGATTGATGGTGCATTTGGGGATTCAAAAACACATTGGTGATCAAAAAACTCAGACATTAATAGGATAAAAATTATAAAATAATAACACCTAAAATTTCTTCATTATTTTTTATGTATAGTAGTTAATTTAACCTAAATTATTTCAAAAAGACAAATTCAGAAAATTTACTGTGTAACTGAAAAGTTAATTTTTTAAAAAAAATGTTGAGGGTGGTCTTAGTCTGTCCTCTCTCTTTCCTCTTGAAACTGGAACTTCTCCTTTGTAATATTTTATTCACCCTCCAACACCGAACTCATCATACTAACGATGAATAAGATATAAACATAGGATAATAAATTCATAGCTCATAATTCAAATTAAGAAAGGGAACTCTTCATGGTCAGAAACTCTGAGGTGACCCTAAAGGAAGGAGGTAAATAGGTAGCATCAGCTGAACGCAGAGGCTGCCACTCTACCCAGCCGCCATCTACACCAAGGCTGCTGCTACTACCCAGAGGCTGCTGTGTCACTTCAAGGCTGTGACAGTCACGTAACCACACAGCTTCGACCTCCGCCCCAGCCCCACACTGCCACCTGCAGGCCAACATCACCATTGCAACACATGGCCAGGAGCCCTCACAGCCCAAGCTTGCGTAGAACTGTTAGAGATGAGACTACAACCAAGAATTTCCAAATATTTAAAGAAGGCAAAGTCCATGAAAGAGAGGCAACAAACAAGAACCCTACCCAAGGAAACAGTTCATGGAATAATCATGAAAATACCTTAAAATACATATATTATCATCATCAGAGTTAAAGGAGTGAAGCTTATTATTGCAATGCAAACAGGTAGTTTTGGAAAAGATCCTATTAGAGAAATTAAAGTGAAAAATGAGGGGCTGGCTGGTTAACTCAGTTGGTTAGAGTGTGGTGCTGTTAACACCAAGTTCCATGGTTTGATCCCTCTACCTAACAGCCGCCAGGAAAAAAAAAAAAAAGAAGAAGAAAAAAAAGAAAGAAAGAAAAGAAAAATGTGATAGTCAAAAGTTAAATTANTTAACACCAAGTTCCATGGTTTGATCCCTCTACCTAACAGCCGCCAGGAAAAAAAAAAAAAAAGAAGAAGAAAAAAAAGAAAGAAAGAAAAGAAAAGAAAAATGTGATAGTCAAAAGTTAAATTAAAAAACCCAAAAGATGGATAGAGGAGCAGACTAGACACAGGTGAAGATTGTATCCATGAACTAGAAAATCATGCTATGAAAATCCCTCAGAATGCAGCACAGTGAAAAGAAAGAATGTATAAAAGGGAAGTTTAGGGATATAGAGCATTGATTCAGATATTCCTGTATCCATTTAATAGGAATTCCAGAAAAAGAAAATGAAGAGCGCTTTTGATAAAATTGGGAGATAATTTATTAGAACTTCAAAAAGACATGAAACCAGAAATTGAAAGAGCTCACTGATAATTTTTTTAAGCTCACACTTTAGAAAAATCATAGTGAAACTTTTAAAAATCAAAGACAAAGACAAAGCCCTAAAAGTTGGAAAAAATACAAAATACCTACAACAGAATGAGAATCCATCTGACATCAGATTACTTGTAGGCAATAATGCAAGAAGTCATTAATATCTGAGCAAATATGATTGAAGCAAAAATTCTATACTCATCCAGACTAGTATTAATAAGTCAAGGCAAGAAAAGACAATTCCAGACATACAGGGACTCAGAATGTTTACGATCCACAGACCCTCCATTAAAGAATTATTCAATTTTGTACTCCAGCAAAAAGAAAAATAAATGTAAAAGAAAAAAAGGAGTTGTAAGAAGCAATGGCAAGCAAATAAATCAATAAAATATATTATAAGTGAAAGTAAAAATTCCTATTTTGAAGTTTTTAATACATTGAAAATAAAATTCCAGGTAGTTATAAAGTTTGGGGAAAAGGGCAGCAGGATGTAGGAGAAGAAACACAGGAAACTAAAAGCATGATAAGCTACTTGTCTTGTTTAGGGGGAGAAAATAGAGACTGACTGCCTTTTTAAAATGAACTTTTTAGAAATAAAAGCTTAAGAATTAAAAGCTTAAGGAGAGCTAACAATGCAAATAACCCTAATTTCCAGCAGCAGGGGAATGTATAAACAAACTATGGTATATCCATATAATTCCTACCCAGTAATAAAAAGGAATGAACTACTGAGGACACAACAACATGACTGAATCTCAGAAGCATTGTGTTGAGTGAGAGAAGCCAGACATAAAAGAGTACACATTATACATTCCATTTGTATGAAGCTCTGGAAAAGACAAATCTAATCTATAGTGAGACAAAGCAGATCAGTGGTCACCTGAGGCCAGGGGTGGGGAGACTGACTGGGATGGAACACAAGATTACTTCTGGGGGTGATGGAACTGTTGCATACCTTGATTGTGGTGGTGGTTATGTGTATATAAATTTGTCAGCATTCATTGAACTGTACACTTACTCTTGTACCTTTACTGTGCACTTAGAATGGATGCAGGCTATTGCATGTAAATTATACTTCAATGAAGTTGACAAGAGGAATCACCAGAGTACTAGAAATAGAATGTATAACCTTCAACAGCAGAGGGGGGATAATGGAAAAAAGAGAAGTGAATCAGAAAGCAAGAAAGGGGAGGGGGAAAAGAAAAGCATGGTAAACAGACAAGTGTGTCTCAAGACACAAGACTTGCTACAAAACCCCTTGTACTAGTCCATTTTTGTGTTGCTATAACAGAATACCTGAAACTGGGTAATTTATAAAGAAAAGAGGTCTATTCAGCTCATGATTCTGGGACAACTGCATCTGGTATTGGCCTCATGGCAGAAAGCAGCAGGCAGCCGAGGGATGCACACATGGTGAGAGGCAGCAAGAGAGTGAGAGGGGCCAGGATCCTGTAAACAACCAGCACTTGCAGGATCTAATAGTGCAAGAACTCACTCACTAACCAAATCACCCCACTTTCCCAACCCTCTCCCCTGCCCAGAATATTTATTCATGAGGGATCCACCCCCATGACCCAAACTGCTCCCAACACTGCCAAGATTTCAACATGACCTTTGGGGGGACAACATACCCAAACTTTATCATCAACATACCCAAACTCTATCACCCCTCAAGAGGACAATTTGATACCAAATGATGGTAAATAAATAGAGACATGGGGGTGGGGAGGGAAAGGAAGGGATGGAGTGCAGCTTTTCCTGGAGCTCAAGATGGAAGTGAAAGTCTACAGGCCCTTAGATGCCTTGAGGTACCCCCAGAAAATCCGGGTGGTGTTTAGGGAGCTGAGGAAGGCAGAGGCCGGGGGAAGCAGGGAAAGTGAGGGGTGGCTTCAGAGGCACCAACCAGAACCAGAGGAGACACAGGCAGAGGCCACCTGGGCTTATTGCAAACACCACAGCATCCAGGTCCAGAGGGACTGGGTGGGGTTGGTGGGGCAAGGAATATGCCCTGCAGGAGGCCACGCAGGGACAGCTCCACATCAGTAGTCTTTTTTTTTTGTGACCGGCAACGGATCGCAACCCTCAGTGTCACGCCCATACCGGACCGGTACCAGCTACGGGATCGCAACCCTCAGTGCTGCTCCCGCACCTCACTCAGCCAGTGAGCGGCCGGTCTGTATGTGGGATCTGAACCCTCGGCAGGAGCGCCGCCACGCTTCCCAAGCAGCGCACTGTAGCAGTGCACCACCGGGCTGGCCCACACATCAGTAGTCTTGAAGCTCCCCACGTGAATCCAGCGTGTGCAGCCTGGGTGAGACCCATCACTCTGAGGTCAGAGGATAAAGAGGCAGAAAGGACTTGTAAACACCAGCGAATCAGCTGGAGCCTATCTCAAGAGCAGCTGACCTAGCTCCCTGCAGCACCCACTCACCCTCTCCCCACCCAACTGCCCCTCTCTGGGGAGTGCCCTGCCTCTTCTCCTCTGCCTTACTCATATTTCCTCCCTTTATCTTTTCTTGTCTCTTTCTCCCAACCTTGCCTGCTTTTACCACTTACATTTCCAAAGCTTTCTACCTAGTACTGATGATGAGACTTTAAAAAAATTAAATGGCCTTTATTATATAATTTTCTTCTAAGGGCTGGGCCGTGGGTCACTTGGGAGAGCGTGGTGCTGACAACACCAAGTCAAGGGTTAAGATCCCCTTACTGGTCATCGTTTTTAAAAACAAAAACAAACAAACAAACAAAAACCTATATATATATATATATATATATACTTTGTTTATTTGTTTCAGCACCAAAACCTAAATCTTACTAAAATAAATGGTTTTTAACATATGTGGGCCCTTAATTGCTTAATATTTCCTGTGCCTCAATTGCTCTAATAGGAAAAATTAATCTCCAGCCCTGAACTCCAGTGGTAACAAGCCTTCCCAACTCATAGGACAGTCCCATAAAGACCCCTGTCTTCTGCATGGAGAAGAGTCCTGGGCTCCCTGCCCTGTTTGTTTGGTATCCTTGTGGATTTTCACAGGAGAGGGGTTTGGGGGGAAAATAGATGCACGCAGGGTTGTGCAGGTTGCCCTCCTTTTCTCCTCTCTAAGAATGGTTCCATCAGAAATGAGGGAAATCTGGGCCGGCCCGGTGGCACACTGGATAGTGCGCCGCTTGGGAGGCGCGGCGCTCCCGCCCGAGGGTTCAGATCCCACATACAGACCGGTTTGGATCCCACATATGGACCGGTTCCCGCTTGCTGGCTGAGCGAGGCGCGGGGGCAGCGCCGGGGGTTGCGGTCCTGTTGCCGGTCCCCGGTCCGGTGTGGGGGCGGCGCTGAGGGTTGCGATCCGTTGCCGGACACGAAAAAAGACAAAAGACAAAAAAAAAAAAAAAAAAAGAAAGAAATGAGGGAAATCTCATTAAACCCACAGCAAATTATCACCACCAGTTTGGCAGTGAGCTGCATGGCCTGGGCTCGGGAGGAGGTGGGTGTGCACCCATGCCCACCCGCCATCTGCCAATACTTAAGGTCCCCCTCCCAGTGCTGCACCATTCAAGGAAGGGAGAAGATGATTGCTTGCTTGCCTTTTTCTGCAGGGGATTCTTGTGAATGCCTAGAAATGGATCAGAAGAAGCCAGGGAGCCTGATATTTGAACCAGCCCCTGTCCTCACATTCCCTCAGTTCAGGCTGTGGTCCCAGGGCTGCCATGTGGGGCAACTCCAGGAGATAAATTCAAATCATCAGCCTATGTGAATGGCATACCCTGGAGTTGTGCAGTGCACAAACTGTGCAGCCATATGTGGCAGCCTCTGTGGCCACCCTTCTTCCCTTGCATGATGAGGGGCTCTGACAACCTGAGGAATTAAGCCCCTGCTCCTGTGTTTCTGCCCAGCCTCAGCAGGCACCAAGCTTACAGCTGTGTCCTTCTGGCCAAATCCCTCCAACCTTGTCACCTTCAGGACCCTGAAACTTATTTCTGGCCAGGCTCTGACAACCTGAGGAATTAAGCCCCTGCTCCTGTGTTTCTGCCCAGCCTCAGCAGGCACCAAGCTTACAGCTGCGTCCTTCTGGCCAAATCCCTCCAACCTTGTCACCTTCAGGACCCTGAAACTTATTTCTGGCCATCTTAGATAAGGGTTGGGAATAGAGTAGAAATGGGACAGAAATGGGCTCAGATCCCTCCTCACCTAGGAGCAGGAGCCAAACTGACCAGGTCATCTTTGACACCTCCCAACTCCTCACTCTGCTTGGCTCCCAGGTTCAATCCTGGTGATGTTTCCTCATCCTCTGACTGAGGTCATCCCTGCACCTGCTGACCAATTTCTTGGCTAGAGCACCAGACCAGCCTACTACTCCCTGCCCTCCCATCCTTGTCTCACTGTCTTTCCAGACCTAATCAGAGTCAAAGTGCTTGCTTCCTTCAGAAACCTTACTGGCCCAGGAGGGCAGACACTGGTCCCATGGCCCTGGGGCTGATGATGACCTATTTGAAGCAGAGACCCTATTATGTGCAACTTTTCATATCTATGTGCACTTCTCTTGGGAGGGGGTCCGTGGCTTTTGTCAGCTTTTCAAAAATGTCCACATGGGTGAAGAACCAATGGAGTAGAGTGTTGCACACGTTTTTATGGATGGTGGTTCATGATCCATCTCTTAGAGTGTAGGTCCCCATTCAGTCATTTGTCAAATGTTTACTGAGCACCTACTATGTGACAGCTGCTGCTTGAGGCACTGGGGATACAGCAATGAACCAGACACAAATCAGGCTGCCTTTCCAGGAGCCAGAGGCAGCCTGACAATGTATGAGGCATTAAAGACAGACTGATTGAAGATTCTAAGTTGTGAACTCAGTGAAGTTCTAAGAACTCTGTGAACTCTGTGAGTTCCAAGTTCTAAGAACTCTGAAGATTCTTAGTCTTGAACTCTGTAAAGGTTCTAATAAACAAGTTGTCAATGATGCTCTTGGTACAGCAGTGGTGACAATGGCCACAGCAGGAGCTTGGGGGCCAGCCTGGGGCTGCTCCCAAGTGAACCTCTCACTGCTGAGCCAAGAGGCAGGGGTGGGCCCATGCTAGGCAGCAGGGGGTGGAGTGGCAGGGGAGGGTAACTAAGCAGCCCTACCCCACGCCAGCCAAAAGTACTGGCTCCGCGGCCCTCGCTGCTCATGTCAGCTGGGGGGCTGTGGGTCCCAGACCAGGATAGGACACAGCCTGGGCTCTGGCTACCCTCCTCCCAGGTGGAAACCAGAACTAGGGTCTTCTTCCCACAGCCAGGACAGGTGAGGCATCCTAGCATAGGTGTCTCTGATTTAAAAAGGAATTGTGACTTTGGTCCTGGTAAGTGTGTTCATGTGTGTCAGAGAAAGAGTGGAGCAGGCAGTGCCACCTGGGAGGGCACTGCTGGCACAGAGGGCAGAAGGAGAAAGGCTCCGAAGGGCCCAGGTGGCCAGCACCATGGCAGGGTGGGGTACAGAGAACGGGGCTGCAGAGGCATTTGGCTGGATGGAGATGGCCTGGCCAGAACAGATCTCCTCTTTGCAAAACTGAAATCTGCCCACATGGGAGAGGCTCTAGATATTTGGAGGGTCCCAGGTGGGTCAGGGGAAAGAAGAAAGAGGAAGAGGGGGAAAAAGACTTCCCCAGATCATCAGATATATCTTTGAAAGAGGCAGGAACTGGGCAAGGCCCTCTCCACCACTGCCCATCCCTTGCTCACCACCCCGCCATCACTAGGAACGTGTGCACACACATGCATGTGCACATTCACTCTGCCCCTGATGAATGGATGGCCTTCTAGACACACCCCTCTAGCTCCTGGGAATGGTGAGACTATTTGCATGAGGGGGCAGCTGTAGGTGTGACCAGAGCATGTGGCCCATGTTTAAAAGGCACAAGAAATTAGCAGGCAGACATTGTGCACTCCCACCACCTGCAGCCTGGCCAGGATGGGCCATCATCCCACAGGCTTCTGGAGGCTGAGCAGAGAAGAGTGGACAAGGCAGGCCAAAAGGAAGGAGAGTTAGCAGGCAGGACAATGGAGTCACAATGCAGACTGGCAACCATATGGCCCTCTTTATTCTGTACAGCACTGTGTCCAGGAGCTCAAGGTGGGATCCAGGCTTGGGCAGCTTTGCAGGAAGTATGGGTGGATGCATCTCTGCTGTCAGTCTCAGTGTAAGTGCAGCCTGTACCTCAGTTCTCTCCGCTCCCATTCTGGTGAGGGTCTGAAGACCATTCTGCAGACCTTCTGTGTCTGGGGTAGGCCCTGTGGCTAGAACACTGTCTGACAGCGCCTCCCCACCTCATCACTGTAAAATAACACTGCTCTCCACCCCAAGAGCCCCTGGAGAGATGTATTCCTCCGTCTTCTCTAAGAAACACATGAGGCGGGCCCTGCCCCAAGTTCAAGCTGCAATCGGGCAAGAGCTTTCCAGGACCTGGGGAACCTCAAGCCAGGTCCTAGAGAGAGGGAAAGTGGAAGCCCCACAGAGTCCCCCCACTCCTCCGTCTACAAGCCCTGGCCTAGAGCCCCACGGTCTCTCCTCTCTGTCACAGTCCTCCAACTCCTGCCTGGCTCAGCCCCCAGCCCTCTCCCCAGCCTGCCGCCGGTCCAGAGCCAGCCGGAGGGCGTGCCTCACAGTCTCCGCATTATTTAGGACGTTGTACCGACTCAGGGCCACCAACCGATCAAACTCCTTGGGCTCATAGGTGAAGTTCATCATGCCATAGGGGGTGTCTGGCCCATTGATGACAAAGTCACCAAAGGCCTTCTCCTCAGCTGTCTGCCGCTCCACACCTGTGGGTGGGGATGTAGAGGAGAGGCCAGGCTGGGCACTCTGTGGAACTGGCTGGGACAGCCCAGAAGCCTGCCTTGCCCCAAGACATCTGGCTGGCTCTGTGTGGCCCTGCTTGGGCCCACATCTCAGCTCTCACGCCATCAGGAGGAGATGGTCCAGTGTGGGTGCTGAGGTCCAGGAAGCAGAGAACAGCAGTGGTCAGCTCAAGTCCTCTAGGAGGCACATTTTGGTACACTGTCCAGGGGAGCTACTCTCAGAATAGCATCCCATCACCTCCCAGGCTCTGTAAGTCAGACCCAGGCCCAGGGCTTCCTCTTACCTGGGGCCAGGTGTGTGCGAAAGGTACGATTGACAAGCGGGAAGTGCAGCACGATGGGTGAGTGGGGGTCTTTGGCCTTGACAAACAGGTAGCACTCATGGGGCTCCTCCAGGTCCTCAGGGCCCACCTCAATTCTGGGGAAGGGGATTCCACGGTCCAGGCAGTACTTCTCTGTCATCTGTAAGACCTGGGCGGGGAGGCAAGCTCCTGACCTGCCAGTCCTCCACCCTGGTCCTGCCCCCACCTGCACTCGCACCTTTCTCAGCCAGTTTCCTCATTGTAAAATAAAAATGGGAAGAGCTATGTAGTGCAGTTGTTATGAAGATTAGCAATAATCAATTATGACCAACAATCAATAATCTAGTGCCTCTACCATCTTTCTCACTGTCATTCCTCCCATAACTACCCATGGCCTTCCCTTCTCGGACCTCTCTCTTCTCCTTGTTAGGGGGCTGATTCCGATTTCACAAGGTTGACACTCAGTGATTACAGAAGGTTAGCAGCGGACGAGGCTTCATCAGTCCTCCAATCCCAGGCTCTCATCGGACCCAGGAGGACAAAGAGGAGGCCAAAGAGAGATGGGCTGCTCCAGCATCACAACTAGAACCCACATCCGGATGGCAGTGTCTGTCCGCTGCCCTACAGAGTCTGAGGGAGTCGTTGCTGGAGTCTGCCTGAGAGGACTCTGGTGGCTGTGTTGTTACNTTCCAAATATTTAAAGAAGGCAAAGTCCATGAAAGAGAGGCAACAAACAAGAACCCTACCCAAGGAAACAGTTCATGGAATAATCATGAAAATACCTTAAAATACATATATTATCATCATCAGAGTTAAAGGAGTGAAGCTTATTATTGCAATGCAAACAGGTAGTTTTGGAAAAGATCCTATTAGAGAAATTAAAGTGAAAAATGAGGGGCTGGCTGGTTAACTCAGTTGGTTAGAGTGTGGTGCTGTTAACACCAAGTTCCATGGTTTGATCCCTCTACCTAACAGCCGCCAGGAAAAAAAAAAAAAAAGAAGAAGAAAAAAAAGAAAGAAAGAAAAGAAAAGAAAAATGTGATAGTCAAAAGTTAAATTAAAAAACCCAAAAGATGGATAGAGGAGCAGACTAGACACAGGTGAAGATTGTATCCATGAACGAAGAAGAAAAAAAAGAAAGAAAGAAAAGAAAAATGTGATAGTCAAAAGTTAAATTAAAAAAACCCAAAAGATGGATAGAGGAGCAGACTAGACACAGGTGAAGATTGTATCCATGAACTAGAAAATCATGCTATGAAAATCCCTCAGAATGCAGCACAGTGAAAAGAAAGAATGTATAAAAGGGAAGTTTAGGGATATAGAGCATTGATTCAGATATTCCTGTATCCATTTAATAGGAATTCCAGAAAAAGAAAATGAAGAGCGCTTTTGATAAAATTGGGAGATAATTTATTAGAACTTCAAAAAGACATGAAACCAGAAATTGAAAGAGCTCACTGATAATTTTTTTAAGCTCACACTTTAGAAAAATCATAGTGAAACTTTTAAAAATCAAAGACAAAGACAAAGCCCTAAAAGTTGGAAAAAATACAAAATACCTACAACAGAATGAGAATCCATCTGACATCAGATTACTTGTAGGCAATAATGCAAGAAGTCATTAATATCTGAGCAAATATGATTGAAGCAAAAATTCTATACTCATCCAGACTAGTATTAATAAGTCAAGGCAAGAAAAGACAATTCCAGACATACAGGGACTCAGAATGTTTACGATCCACAGACCCTCCATTAAAGAATTATTCAATTTTGTACTCCAGCAAAAAGAAAAATAAATGTAAAAGAAAAAAAGGAGTTGTAAGAAGCAATGGCAAGCAAATAAATCAATAAAATATATTATAAGTGAAAGTAAAAATTCCTATTTTGAAGTTTTTAATACATTGAAAATAAAATTCCAGGTAGTTATAAAGTTTGGGGAAAAGGGCAGCAGGATGTAGGAGAAGAAACACAGGAAACTAAAAGCATGATAAGCTACTTGTCTTGTTTAGGGGGAGAAAATAGAGACTGACTGCCTTTTTAAAATGAACTTTTTAGAAATAAAAGCTTAAGAATTAAAAGCTTAAGGAGAGCTAACAATGCAAATAACCCTAATTTCCAGCAGCAGGGGAATGTATAAACAAACTATGGTATATCCATATAATTCCTACCCAGTAATAAAAAGGAATGAACTACTGAGGACACAACAACATGACTGAATCTCAGAAGCATTGTGTTGAGTGAGAGAAGCCAGACATAAAAGAGTACACATTATACATTCCATTTGTATGAAGCTCTGGAAAAGACAAATCTAATCTATAGTGAGACAAAGCAGATCAGTGGTCACCTGAGGCCAGGGGTGGGGAGACTGACTGGGATGGAACACAAGATTACTTCTGGGGGTGATGGAACTGTTGCATACCTTGATTGTGGTGGTGGTTATGTGTATATAAATTTGTCAGCATTCATTGAACTGTACACTTACTCTTGTACCTTTACTGTGCACTTAGAATGGATGCAGGCTATTGCATGTAAATTATACTTCAATGAAGTTGACAAGAGGAATCACCAGAGTACTAGAAATAGAATGTATAACCTTCAACAGCAGAGGGGGGATAATGGAAAAAAGAGAAGTGAATCAGAAAGCAAGAAAGGGGAGGGGGAAAAGAAAAGCATGGTAAACAGACAAGTGTGTCTCAAGACACAAGACTTGCTACAAAACCCCTTGTACTAGTCCATTTTTGTGTTGCTATAACAGAATACCTGAAACTGGGTAATTTATAAAGAAAAGAGGTCTATTCAGCTCATGATTCTGGGACAACTGCATCTGGTATTGGCCTCATGGCAGAAAGCAGCAGGCAGCCGAGGGATGCACACATGGTGAGAGGCAGCAAGAGAGTGAGAGGGGCCAGGATCCTGTAAACAACCAGCACTTGCAGGATCTAATAGTGCAAGAACTCACTCACTAACCAAATCACCCCACTTTCCCAACCCTCTCCCCTGCCCAGAATATTTATTCATGAGGGATCCACCCCCATGACCCAAACTGCTCCCAACACTGCCAAGATTTCAACATGACAACATACCCAAACTTTATCATCAACATACCCAAACTCTATCACCCCTCAAGAGGACAATTTGATACCAAATGATGGTAAATAAATAGAGACATGGGGGTGGGGAGGGAAAGGAAGGGATGGAGTGCAGCTTTTCCTGGAGCTCAAGATGGAAGTGAAAGTCTACAGGCCCTTAGATGCCTTGAGGTACCCCCAGAAAATCCTTTGGGGGGACAACATACCCAAACTTTATCATCAACATACCCAAACTCTATCACCCCTCAAGAGGACAATTTGATACCAAATGATGGTAAATAAATAGAGACATGGGGGTGGGGAGGGAAAGGAAGGGATGGAGTGCAGCTTTTCCTGGAGCTCAAGATGGAAGTGAAAGTCTACAGGCCCTTAGATGCCTTGAGGTACCCCCAGAAAATCCGGGTGGTGTTTAGGGAGCTGAGGAAGGCAGAGGCCGGGGGAAGCAGGGAAAGTGAGGGGTGGCTTCAGAGGCACCAACCAGAACCAGAGGAGACACAGGCAGAGGCCACCTGGGCTTATTGCAAACACCACAGCATCCAGGTCCAGAGGGACTGGGTGGGGTTGGTGGGGCAAGGAATATGCCCTGCAGGAGGCCACGCAGGGACAGCTCCACATCAGTAGTCTTTTTTTTTTGTGACCGGCAACGGATCGCAACCCTCAGTGTCACGCCCATACCGGACCGGTACCAGCTACGGGATCGCAACCCTCAGTGCTGCTCCCGCACCTCACTCAGCCAGTGAGCGGCCGGTCTGTATGTGGGATCTGAACCCTCGGCAGGAGCGCCGCCACGCTTCCCAAGCAGCGCACTGTAGCAGTGCACCACCGGGCTGGCCCACACATCAGTAGTCTTGAAGCTCCCCACGTGAATCCAGCGTGTGCAGCCTGGGTGAGACCCATCACTCTGAGGTCAGAGGATAAAGAGGCAGAAAGGACTTGTAAACACCAGCGAATCAGCTGGAGCCTATCTCAAGAGCAGCTGACCTAGCTCCCTGCAGCACCCACTCACCCTCTCCCCACCCAACTGCCCCTCTCTGGGGAGTGCCCTGCCTCTTCTCCTCTGCCTTACTCATATTTCCTCCCTTTATCTTTTCTTGTCTCTTTCTCCCAACCTTGCCTGCTTTTACCACTTACATTTCCAAAGCTTTCTACCTAGTACTGATGATGAGACTTTAAAAAAATTAAATGGCCTTTATTATATAATTTTCTTCTAAGGGCTGGGCCGTGGGTCACTTGGGAGAGCGTGGTGCTGACAACACCAAGTCAAGGGTTAAGATCCCCTTACTGGTCATCGTTTTTAAAAACAAAAACAAACAAACAAACAAAAACCTATATATATATATATATATATATACTTTGTTTATTTGTTTCAGCACCAAAACCTAAATCTTACTAAAATAAATGGTTTTTAACATATGTGGGCTCTGACAGCGCCTCCCCACCTCATCACTGTAAAATAACACTGCTCTCCACCCCAAGAGCCCCTGGAGAGATGTATTCCTCCGTCTTCTCTAAGAAACACATGAGGCGGGCCCTGCCCCAAGTTCAAGCTGCAATCGGGCAAGAGCTTTCCAGGACCTGGGGAACCTCAAGCCAGGTCCTAGAGAGAGGGAAAGTGGAAGCCCCACAGAGTCCCCCCACTCCTCCGTCTACAAGCCCTGGCCTAGAGCCCCACGGTCTCTCCTCTCTGTCACAGTCCTCCAACTCCTGCCTGGCTCAGCCCCCAGCCCTCTCCCCAGCCTGCCGCCGGTCCAGAGCCAGCCGGAGGGCGTGCCTCACGGTCTCCGCATTATTTAGGACGTTGTACCGACTCAGGGCCACCAACCGATCAAACTCCTTGGGCTCATAGGTGAAGTTCATCATGCCATAGGGGGTGTCTGGCCCATTGATGACAAAGTCACCAAAGGCCTTCTCCTCAGCTGTCTGCCGCTCCACACCTGTGGGTGAGGATGTAGAGGAGAGGCCAGGCTGGGCACTCTGTGGAACTGGCTGGGACAGCCCAGAAGCCTGCCTTGCCCCAAGACATCTGGCTGGCTCTGTGTGGCCCTGCTTGGGCCCACATCTCAGCTCTCACGCCATCAGGAGGAGATGGTCCAGTGTGGGTGCTGAGGTCCAGGAAGCAGAGAACAGCAGTGGTCAGCTCAAGTCCTCTAGGAGGCACATTTTGGTACACTGTCCAGGGGAGCTACTCTCAGAATAGCATCCCATCACCTCCCAGGCTCTGTAAGTCAGACCCAGGCCCAGGGCTTCCTCTTACCTGGGGCCAGGTGTGTGCGAAAGGTACGATTGACAAGCGGGAAGTGCAGCACGATGGGTGAGTGGGGGTCTTTGGCCTTGACAAACAGGTAGCACTCATGGGGCTCCTCCAGGTCCTCAGGGCCCACCTCAATTCTGGGGAAGGGGATTCCACGGTCCAGGCAGTACTTCTCTGTCATCTGTAAGACCTGGGCGGGGAGGCAAGCTCCTGACCTGCCAGTCCTCCACCCTGGTCCTGCCCCCACCTGCACTCGCACCTTTCTCAGCCAGTTTCCTCATTGTAAAATAAAAATGGGAAGAGCTATGTAGTGCAGTTGTTATGAAGATTAGCAATAATCAATTATGACCAACAATCAATAATCTAGTGCCTCTACCATCTTTCTCACTGTCATTCCTCCCATAACTACCCATGGCCTTCCCTTCTCGGACCTCTCTCTTCTCCTTGTTAGGGGGCTGATTCCGATTTCACAAGGTTGACACTCAGTGATTACAGAAGGTTAGCAGCGGACGAGGCTTCATCAGTCCTCCAATCCCAGGCTCTCATCGGACCCAGGAGGACAAAGAGGAGGCCAAAGAGAGATGGGCTGCTCCAGCATCACAACTAGAACCCACATCCGGATGGCAGTGTCTGTCCGCTGCCCTACAGAGTCTGAGGGAGTCGTTGCTGGAGTCTGCCTGAGAGGACTCTGGTGGCTGTGTTGTTACCGTAGTAACAAAGGACAGCCGACCCAGATGCAGACCCAGACCCAGGGAATCCTGAATGGGCAGGGTCTAGAATAGGGGGTCTTCTACTGACCAGGATAGAAGCCTCCTGAGGACTCTTTGGCCCCCTCTGCCCACCCCTCCCACAATCTCAGCAATTCTCCTCCCGCTGGGGAGGCCAGTACCGCTAACAGTGATCAGAGGGCACCCCACCCTCAGAGCAGAACCCAGGCCGTCCCCAAAGGGCGATCCCCAAGCACGCAGCCAGGCCCTTCAGCAGAGCCCTCTCCTCCTCCTCCTCCTCCCCTCCCCTCTGCTCACCTCAGGAGCTGCCCCACCTCACCTCCCCCCTCACCTCAAAAGGGGCTTCCAAGGAGTAGTCAAAGGACAGAATGAGGTCCACCCCTCTCTGAGGCAGCAGAGCCAGTGGGAATGGAGAGTTGATGGCAAAGCCCCCATCCACCAGGTACAGGCAGTCCCGCATGGGAGTGAGCTGGTTGGGGAAGGCGTCCGGGTGCGTGTCTGCAAGGTGCACGTGTGCGCGCACAGGGAGAAAGACAGCAGCTCTTGCTAGCAGCCCTCTTCTTTTTGCATTCCCATTCGCATCCTCTCTGCAGAGCGCTTTCTCCCTCTGTCTCTGACAGCCTTGGGGTCTTCCACCCCAAACCTTGGCCCTGCTTTCCACCTTCCAGCACAGTAATCAGAGTCCTTCCCCATCAGTCCCTAGGCATCAGGACCCCCAGACAAAAGCCAGGGCTGACCCCAGGGAGCCAGAGGCACAGGCAGGAGGGATCTGACCTCCCCCACAAGGCAGCACCCACCTTTCCAGGCCACAAACTCCCTCCCAGCCACATAGTCCTTGTGCAGACAGAGGCTACGGGTGAAGTTAAAGTTCTCGGCAGAAGTGAAGCGGGAGGTGAATATATCCAACACAGCCTGGGAGAAGGGCCCCTGCGGGGTGAAGAGCCTAGTTCGCAGCCGCGCAGGGTCATGCAGTTGCAGCTTCTGACAGTCATCTAGGTAGGAGTGGGGACAGTGAAGTGCTACGGGTGAAGTTAAAGTTCTCGGCAGAAGTGAAGCGGGAGGTGAATATGTCCAACACAGCCTGGGAGAAGGGCCCCTGCGGGGTGAAGAGCCTAGTTCGCAGCCGTGCAGGGTCATGCAGTTGCAGCTTCTGACAGTCATCTAGGTAGGAGTGGGGACAGTGAAGTGCAGTAAGAAGTGGTACCCTCCTCTGTCTAGCTACCCTTACAGCTCAGGGGTCCACCCCCACACACTGTGAGTCCTCCCTGCATCCCTCCTCCTCCCCCAACCCACCTCCCAGGCCTCTGACCACCACTCCATAGAACTCCCTTTTAAATGACTTTTTCTTTTTTATCCCCCATGTTTTGAAACTTGCCTATGACACTGGATTTATTAAATAATAATTGATCTCCCACCCTTTTGAAAATAAAGTTGTATATACAACTTCGGTTCAGAATTCCATCCATTAAACACTCACTGAGCAGTTACTACATGCAGTACTATGCTAGGCATGAGGGATGCAGAAGTGAATAGAGCCTGGTCCTGGCCCTCCAGGGTTCACAGCCAACTTTGTGTGTGTGTGTGGCGGTGGGGGGAGGTCACATGAAGAGATAATAATTTGTAACAACACCCCAAGGTAAGAACAACTGTGGGTATGTGCACACTATTGTCCTATGGGACTATAGTGGCAAGACTCGCAATCAGCCTGGGGGGATGGAGTAGAAAAGAGAAGACTTCTGACAAAACAGTGAGCTGAATCCTAAGAAATGAGCAAAAGTTACACAGGGAAGGAAGGTGGGAAAGGTGTTCTGTGCAGTAGGGCTCTCACAGGCCACTTAAGGACCAGGCCGAAGGGGAGCCACTGAAGGGGTGTGGACAGAGTATCACCCGAATACCCAGTGGGCCTGGGCTGAGTTGACCTAATTGGAGCCCAAAGCAGAGAACTTGAAGGTGTGGCCTCATCACACCCCTGGGCATCTAGAGACCCTAAGCTAGAAGTCATTTCCTCAGGAATTCCCTGAATCCAGTGGGATAGCCAAGTCCTTTGCCATCCTCCCTTACCTCTCCATACCTCTGCCAGGGCCTTATTGCTGGAAAGCGGTTGTGGAAGTGGGGTCAGGGTCTCTACCCTCACCTGTAATGTTTACACTGCCTCTGTGCCAGTCCAGGAAGCTGAGACTAGAGCCAGCAGTCTTCAGGAAGATCTCATCCAGGCTGGCTGCGAAGGCACTGCCCCACATACCTGACGAAACAGGCAGGACCCCATCCCATATTAGGGCCTGGCCTGGGCACCTGCCTGTCTCCCACCCTCCAGCCTGCACTTACCCTGCAGGTAGCACATCCGGGGCTCAGGCCAGAGCTGCAGCAGTCGTCCCATGAAGAACTCTGAGCCAAAGAGTTCAGTGGGAACATAAGCTCCATACTTGGGGAAGCCAACCTCGTACGGGGTGAATTCGCACCACTCTGAGGGCCCGAGTGAAGAGAAAGTCACCCAGGGCTTCCCACTGGGGCCCTTGTGCCCAAGCAGGAATCTTTGACTTGCCAAGAACAGAGGCAGCAACCCCATTGTGCTCCAAGGCCCGTTTATCCACCTCCCATCTGTACCCTGACAGACCTGTGTTCTTACATCCTCCTACCGACCACCTCCTCTACCTCCTTCTTTTGTCTCCACACCCAGGCACCTGCAAATTCTTCCCCACTGATGTTGGTGTGGACGTTGACGCTGGCATAAATGGGGTAAGGGTTCTGACCCTGGCTGATCGCTTCATGCTGGTCAGACAGCTTGGCAGGGTTTTTCTGGACAGGAAAGAAGGGAGGCAGCTCAGCTTTTTGGGAGTTCTCGTTCTCCATCCCCATGGCCTGAGGCCAATAACCTTCAGGGTGTGGCATGCCCATAAGTGAGCTTTGGATTACAAGGCCAGAGCTGCAGAGACAGCTTTCTAAGGGACAGACTCTAAGCTGAAGCAGAGGTAAAGCCACTGTGGATTTTGTATAATTCCATGGCTATAGGAACACCCTCCCCTTTCTTTCTCATTTGAGAAATCATAGCAGAATGCAAGGGAGTCAGAGTTACATTTTTAAAGGAATCGCTGAAAATCCAGTCTAATTTATGCAAATAGTAAGTCACCAGAAAATGTAGATTCTTTACTTAGAAATGAGGAATGTTTTGTGACATGCACCCACAACTGATGACCACACACCAGTGGTTCAGCCGCTCTGGATCTTCTCATTGCCCAGGACAGGCTGGGCCTGCAGTTCTAGGAGCAGCCGCCAGGTGGCGTGAGTCATGGCCACATTGGCCAACGAGAGGGCATGGCGCTGTGCCTCCCGCATGCTGAAATCACCTTCAAAACATACCTGTGCTATGGCCCTACCCGAGACCAACTAAAATCAGTATCCCTGGGAGTGGGGCCCAGGCATTGGTGTATTTGAAAAGCTGTGCAGGTGATTCTAATATGCAGACAGGGGTTAGGAGCCAGCAAAGTGAAATGGTGTCAGCCACCCTGGTGTCTCACCCCTTTCCCCCAGGACGGCTCAGACCTCAGGGCCAGCTTTGCAAATCTCAGATCTTAGCCTGAGGGATAAGGCAGAAACAAGTTGAGTGGTAAAGGGATAGAGAGGAGCCATGTGCATTTACATCCTGCTCTTCTCTTACCTCCTGGTACAGGAAATACTCGATGAGGAGGCCCCAGAGGTCGATGAGGGACACGCTGTGGCCGCTGCTCTCACGGATCCCCAGTTCCTGAGCGTAGTATTGTAGCTGCTCTGTGGACATTGCCCCCATCTTACTGCTGCAGACCCGAGCTTGGACATGCTCAATGGGGCCCTGCAAGGCCACCTGGGACCAGGCTGGGTCCTTATAGAGTGTGGAGATGCACCTGGGGACAGTGGGAATACCTGTGGGTTAGGGCAGGGAAGCATGGCTAGGAGAGAGGGATGCAGGAGTCTGTGAGTTACCCCCCTCTGCATCACATGCACCTGCTACCCCACACTCTCACTCAGAGGAGCCCTTAGGATTCAGCCCTTTCCTGCCCCTCTTGACTCCCTTGAAGGCAGGATCCCCAGCCCCTCCTCAGCAACACCATCAGATCACCAGGCCACACCCCTGCCTCTTCATGGATCTCCTTTAGTCTGTGCCCTACCCTACCTCACTTACCAAGTAGACCCAGAGACCCCACTGAGGTAGGTCACAGTATCCAGGAGACCAAGCTCCTGCAGCCCTGCCAGGCTGCCATACAGGGAAGACATGGCTCGAGTTCCACCCCCGGAACCCAACACAGCCACCACAGGCACCTGGACACAAGAATAATGATGATAACAACAACTACTACTACCACTGTCATTTACATATGATTGCTTGTACATTATTTTGAGAGCCATACATATATTTTCTCACCGAGTCTTCACAGCAGCACAATGAGATCCCATTTTGCAGATGAGCAAACTGAGGCACAGAAAGGTTAAATAATGTGCCCAGAGAGCCATACATATATTTTCTCACCGAGTCTTCACAGCAGCCCAATGAGATCCCATTTTGCAGATGAGCAAACTGAGGCACAGAAAGGTTAAATAATGTGCCCAAGATCATACAATTAGTAAGTGATTAGCTATCAAAACCAAGCAGTATGGCTCCAGAGATGGCTCTTAACCATCATACCAGGAAGATATGTACGCAGGAGATATATTTAATTCACCCAAAACTGCTAAATCAGGGTTTCTCAACCTCAGCACTATAGATATTTTGAGCTGGATAATTCTTTGTTCTGGAGGCTGTCCTGTGTGTTGTAGGACGTTTAGCAGCATGCCTGGCATTTACCCAGTAGATGCAAGTAGCATCCCTCTGCCTCTGCCCACCCAAGGGACAATAAAACATATCTCTAGATATTGACAAATGTCCCTGGGGAGGGAAGGATGAAATCACCTCCAGTTGAGAACCACTGAGCTAAAGTAACAAAGACCAGCAAGCAGCCTGGACATGCTCCAGACGTGAGAGGCACCCAGACGTTAAGGTCCTCTTCAGGATCACAGGTGCCTAGTGGGATCATATTAAAAGCTTTTCAGCTGCTCAGCTTTTCCACGAAGGTCTGCCTCATTCCACCCCAGACTTTCAGTTCCTTTCCCTGTCCTCTTTTCTTCTTCTGTCTTGAAAAATTGCTCCCTAGCTACTGCTCACCAAGGGCACTGTTGCTACAGAGTGCTGGATGAGACAGTGGATATCTGGCACAGAATGGGCACGCCTACTGACGGAACGAACAACCTGGGCTTATTCACCTGGTCAGCGCTGGGCACAGGCTCCATCCTCTGAGCTCTCATGCAGCCCAGAGGAGCCACCAGCCTGCTCCTGACTTACCCTAGGCCCTAGGCCTGTCTCTCCACACTCCCAGCCACAGGCCGACTGTTTCTTTGCTCAGTGGATCATACGGATCCTCCACTTCCAATTTCCTTTGACTACTACTGACTCTACTGTGTCCCCCCAAATTCATATGTTAAAGCCCTAATTCTCAATGCAATTGTATTTAGAGATAAGGCCTATATTGAGGTGATAAAGGTAAAGTGAGGTCATAAGGGTAGGGCCTTAATCCATCCCATAGGACATGTGTCCTTATAAGAAGAGAGACAGACACTAGAGTGCTCTCTCTCTCTCCCCCCTCTCCCTTCCCCCTCCCCCTTCCCCCTTCCCTTCCCCCTGCACTTGCACAGAGAAAAGGCCATGTGAAGACGCAGTGAGAAGGCGGCCATGTACAAGTCAGGAAGAGAGGCCCCATCAGGAACCAACCCCGATGGATGGCACCTTATCTTGGACTTTTAGCCTCCAGAGCTGTGAGAAAATAAATTTATATTGTTTAAGCCACCCAGTCTGTGGTATTTTGTTGTGGCAGCCCAAGCAGACTGATACATCCACCCTTGGCCAGGGCTGTTCAGCGCTCATTCCACAGGGGTCCTGACTCTCCTGACTGTGCCAAGCTCAGGTGAGCAGGCCCACTACCTCCTCTTCTGCTCCCCAGACTTCTTCTAGGCTTCCTGTCACCTCTTAGCCACACAGTCCTCTCAAGGGAAGAGGTTGGATTTGGTCCCAGCAACCCTGGGGTCTGGCTCCTCCTCCATTCCATACCTGGCCACCGTCCAGAGGCTCACTCAATCCCAACACCTGCTGCAGGGCCTTGGCCACAACCTGCTTCCTCTTGTCCAGAAACTCCTGCTCCCCGTCACAAAGGTCAAAGCCAAGGCGCAGGTCCAGGTCCCCAGATCTGCCATAAGTGGGGTGGGAACTGGGTGACTATCCAGTGGAGGAGAGCCTCAGGCCCAGCCCGTGTTTCATAGGAGCAGATCCACACTCTGTGGAACCTCTCAAAAAAGGTCCTAAGGGACTTCCCACCAGTACAAGAAGCGGGGAGGGAAAGGCGTGGTCCCTAGGCCTGAGCCGAGTGGGCAGGAGAGCAGAACACATTGGTGTTTCCCCACACTTCCAGCCCAGCCCCAGGAGGCCTTCTGCATGACGTCCCACCTCACCTCACTTCTGCCTTCAGACTCAAAGCCACCTCCTGGCCCTGAAAGAGACAGCAGCCCCATCCCTGAACATGCTGAGCAGGATTCTCCCAGAGAAACTGCTCTCCACCTGCAGCCCCTGTTGCTCTGGTAACTGCGGCTGAGCTCTGGGCTGGCCTGCTCTTGCCCCCCTCCCAGAGTTCTCCCCCAGGCCACTCTTGGGGGTTGCAGAGCAGGCAAGGGTCCCTTCAGCACCCAAACAGAACCTTACCTCCCCCAGGGCCATGAAGCGCTGCTCCTCCTGGCCTAAGGGCAGCGAGGAGAGCAGAATGCCCCCCTCCGTCAGCTTGCTAGTCTGAGCCTCCTGTTCAGCACTCGGGCTGCTCTGTGGAGAAGAAAACACCCAAGGAGCTCTCCAGCGTGGAAGAAAATGTGCCTCCAGGGTGGCTCTGGAATGCCTCTTGGCTGGAAAGATTCTATCATCCCTCCCTTGGCCTGTGGCTCACTCACCTGTAGAACTGTGAGCTTCTCTGCCAGCTCCACATGCAGCTGGGAGCTCAGCATTGGATTCACATGGAAGGTAAAGGCAGATGGGAGGTCTGGCTCCATGGGAGGCTGCAGGGGCAAGAGCTGTGGCTTCTCGTAGGCACCAGGCACTGCCAGCTGGATCTGCCTGGAGCCTGAGAGCAGAGGGCCCAGGTGAGGGGTAAGAGTGGGCAGGTATGTGTGCCACTCATGTGGCAGTACCTGGACAGCAACAACTCCTCCCTTCTCTTCCCCTAGGAAGTGGCAGCTTACCACCCTGCTCGCTCTTAGGCACTCAGGCCATAGAAAAAGCATCATGAAGGACACTCGGGGTCCTGAAACCTGCCTTGGTCAGAACTGGGGAAAGGTGGGAAAGGTGGGAAACACACAAATGCCTAGGGAAGGAGAAAAGGCATTGAGTAGGGACAGAGAGGGCCCTTGCCCCTGCCCATGGGGCTGATGATTTTGAGATTATTTTATTAAGCATATAACTATATAAAATTAATTATATGCTCATTGTTATATTAATTGCTGGTTTTCAACTAGTGGTTTTCCCATCTTTTGCTCCCATTCAAACTCTATTCTCATTGCCTTGGGGGAAGTTTGTGGCCAGAGAGAAAATAGAAATAGGCTGCAAGTCGTTGTGGCCTTTGTTTCCAAAGGTGTAAGGACTTGGGAGAACATAGGGGGGTTGCAGAGGAGGTAAAAGGAAGAATGAGATTGATGGGTACAGAGAGAATTTCCGTCTTGGAGAAGCAGGGGAGGGCCAGCTCAGGCTGGGGGAGGCGAAGAGGTTGGCCTGGGGGCCATGGAGGAGCTGGGCTGCTTCCTGCCCTGCTTCCCAGCAGCTTTCTGGGGAGGAGGCCAGACCCCAGAGAGAAATGGCTGCACTGACATCCAGGCAGAGGAGACCACTGACAGCCTCACAGAAGAGTCCCAGACCCCAAGCACAACATGGAAGCAACAGAGACCCAAAGGGTCCAAGGTTGGCAGACACCTCAGGAGCAAAGGTCCAGAGGGGGTCACACTCCCTACAGCCCTTCCTTGCACTAGATGAGACCTGAGACTTGACATGCCCCTGGGGTGGGATGGAATTAGAGAAAATAAGGAAAGTAGGATTTCACTGAAACCAGGGTTTATGCACTCGGGTGGAGATGTGCTATTCGTAGGAGGAAGCAATATAATCTTTGATTAAGAGAACAGATCCTGGAGTGTCACAGACCTGGGTTTGGTCCTGGCCTAACCACTTACTGGTGGTAGACCTTAAGCAATGTTCTTCTTTGAGCCTTGATCTTATGAATTAAAAGAGGATGATGATTGTACCTACTTTATGGGGGTTGTTATGTGATTAAAAAGATAAAACATATGTAAAATGCTTAGCAGAGTGCCTGACTCAGAGTAAATGCTCTGTGTTACCCAGCAGGGCTCATCCCACAGGCTGTGACTCCCAGCATTGGAAGGGGGCCTGACTGTCACACCGCCTCTGCTGCAAGCCCAGGTCTGCATTCCGTCTCCTGAGTGGCTACCCTCCGTGACAGACTGCACTGATGGCCCTGGTTCTTCACTTCCCCCACAGGCATGCGTGCTCTTTGCCATGTGACTTCAGCTCCTCCTGCTAAAGAGGCCAACTGTATTCCCTGCCCTCCAACTTTGAGTTCAACCGTGTGACTTGTTTTGGCCAATGTTAGTCAGTGGGCAGGATGTGACCAAAGGCTTGAAAGGCACCTGCTCAATTGGGCTTGTTCTCTTGTACCTCTGCTGATGCCCTAAGAACATGCCCAGGCTGGTCTGCTGGTCACAGAAGGTGGGTGAGTGACACGTGCGGTAGAGCCAGGCCACTCCTGCCAAGCCCAGTATTAATTACCCGAGCCCCAGCTGACTGCCGATGTGTGAGCTATATAAATGCTTCCTGTTGAAGGCCACCGAGATTTTGTGGGTGTTGTAGACCAGTAGCTGGACTGTTACAACCTCCATGCTTGAACACTTGATGTGTGAGCTATATAAATGCTTCCTGTTGAAGGCCACTGAGATTTTGTGGGTGTTGTAGACCAGTAGCTGGACTGTTACAACCTCCATGCTTGAACACTTTCAGGGACAGGAAATTCACTGCCTTCAGGGGCAATCCATCCTTGGTCAGCTCTAAGCAATGAAAAATTTAAGAACTTTCTACCCTAGATCCTCCTCCTTGACATCAGCAGCCCCAGGAGAGAAGGCAAGACTCAAGGCCACGGGCCAGACTCACCATACTCTTGATGCGAGTCTGTCCTATGTCCTCCAACAGTGCCCTGGATTCTCACACAGGGATGAGCCTGGGAAAAGCAGAGGCCTGTGGGAGCCAGACAGCCCACAGGGCCCCTCCACAGAGCCCAACCAGGATGTGTCCAGGTAACAGCCTTCTCAGGACCTGTGCCTTATGGACAGGGGTCTTCTGTTGTGGCCCCCAAGGTCACACCCAGCCCCTTCCCAGGATTCAGGAAGTGGCCCCTTCAGCTGTCTTAGCAGCCAGGGTCCCAAGGGAGTAATGTAAGTAATGTGTTGTGCACAAGGTAGGAAGTCCGGGTCCTGGGCTGTCCTCCCAGGTGCAAGACAGCCTCTGGTCCCTCAACTCTGAAGATGTCTCTCTAGCACATCTTCCCTCTGAGGAGGGGCTGAGTGTCCTTCAGAGGCAAGTGGGCATCAAGGGCTCAGTCATGGACTGTGCACTGCCCCCAGCCCCAGATAGCTCGCCTTCCCTACTCACCACCAGGACACCATGATCGCCTTCCCTACTCACCACCAGGACGGGGCTCAGTCATGGACTGTGCACTGCCCCCAGCCCCAGACAGCTCGCCTTCCCTACTCACCACCAGGACACCATGATCGCCTTCCCTACTCACCACCAGGACACCATGATCGCCTTCCCTACTCACCACCAGGACCCCATTGGTGATGACTTCAGACGCAGGCACCTGGCTGCAAAGGACGAGGGGCTCATGGGACATCTGGCCTGCTTGAGATGGCTGTTGCAATAATAAGATGACCAAAGCAGCTGCAAGAGCCTGGGGAGCATGGCTGGGCTTGGTGGTGGGGTAGACCTGTCAGCCAACATGCAAATGGGTAGCAAGACGAGGCCATTTCCTCTCAGGCCAGGCCCACAAGGCCAGCACAGGACATGATGATGGCAGCTGGGAGCTGCTGTGACTCAAATCTCTGTGAGTCTCAAGAGAAAATGGGAAGACATCAGCTCTGCCTGGACTCACCTCTTCTCCAGAACAAATTCCACTTGCAGCTCTTGTGAATCCTACATGGAGGGAGTGGGGAGCACCAGTTTTTAAAAGGATCTAGGGCTGGCCGGTTAGCTCAGTTGGTTAGAGCGCAGTGTTATAACACCAAGGTCAAGGGTTTGGATCCCTGCACCGGCCAGGTGCAGCCACCAAAAAAAAAACCACATTCCAAAAGACTCAGGAACCATCTCTGCCTCCCACCCCTGCTTGGCTCTCAGGACTAAAAGAGGAGACTTTACTGCAGCTTGTTATGGACACAGGAGGGACAGTGGCATCTCCACACAGCAGAGCATTTTTCATTCAAAAATGTGTGCCAGGTGCTGTTCTAGACACTGAGGATTCAGCAGTGACTGAGACAGACTAACCACTCTGCCCTCAGGGAAGTCACATGTTGGTTTCACACAGGGGGAAAGTATTTGAGGGAAACCGTTATAGGGTCAGTGCTGCAGGCTGGAGGAGGGCCTGTCTTGGAGGCTTGGCCTGTGCTGACCGGAGCCCCCTCTCCTCAAGGTTGGCTCACCAGTAGCACAGGTGGGGCTTACCTGTTGGTTGAGTGGGAAGGTGTGTATGTGGGGTTGGCCAGGTTTGAGGCTCCTCAGGTCAAACAGTAGTAGGGAGAGCTGGTCGCTGCCCAGGATATCCTTGTCATAGAGGGTGAGCTCCAGGACGTTCTGGGGATAGGGCAGGCAGGAAGTCGCAGCCCAAGGCAGGACAGAAGGGCAGCACCCTGGAGGAGCACCTCTCCCTGCAAGGTCCAGCCCCTGATGGCCCTCACCTTCACAGCGCCGTGGATCTGGTAGTGAAAAGTCTCATGGGCAGGAAGTCGCAGCCCAAGGCAGGACAGAAGGGCAGCACCCTGGAGGAGCACCTCTCCCTGCACGGTCCAGCCCCTGATGGCCCTCACCTTCACAGCGCCGTGGATCTGGTAGTGAAAAGTCTCATTCCACTCGGGGTCACTGCTGTTGGCCACCATCCTTGTCTGGGCGGGGCTGGGGGACGCCGTGGGGAGCCACAGTTGCACATAGCAGTCTGCTTTGGACACTGCAGGTGGAATGGGATGGAGCAGGGGTCCTCAGCCTCAAGCTACCATTGCTGACAAGGTTTCCTGGAGGAGGCTGGGGCCAGAGGGAAAGGAGCAGAGAGGAGAGAGCAGGCTGCCCATGTGGTGTGGGGTGGGGAGCTGGGGAGAGCTTTGGTGTCCTCGACTTCATCTTGATTAGTTGCACCTCCCATCCAACTGAACAGAAATCCTGCAGTGGCCAGTGGAAAAGATTGTGTGGCAGCACAGGCAGTTGAATAATTTCCAGATACTGCCTGATTCAGGCAATAAATCCCCTCCCAGTGTGAGCATTGGCATGGAACGCTCCAGAGAACAGGTGGCAACTTGTGGTGACAGCAGGCCTCTCACCCAGGGCGGCACTTCCTAGACTGAGGGAGGAGCCCAGAGTCTGCACAACTCTTCCCTCCAGCCCCTGCCTGTCTGCCCCTTCCCAGGGCTGCCTCCCTTGATGGTCAGCACTAGCATACACACTCGTGCACACACAAACACACGCATGCACATACATATGCACGCACACATGCATGCACACATGCACACACACGCACGCACGCACACTTCAGGTCACCCCTGGCTGAGCTCTGAGGAGGTCCCAGGGAAAGGAAGGAGAGAAAGAGTGGAACGGGGGTCACTCACACAGGTCTGTGCCCCAGATATTCTTGGCCCTCAGCACTTTCACCTGGAGGTCATAGTATGGGTGGGTTTCCCGCTGAAACAACAGAACTCCGGGTACTCAGTTCCAGGAAGCCGGGTGTGGGGCCTAGTCCCCTCCCTCCAGTCATTCCCAGCTCAGGTTTCCCCTTTTCCCATCATGGAGCAGCAGCATGGCACAACATCACTGATGTCGCTATCCCGGGGACTTGGGAGACCTTGGCAAGGCCCAGGCATTGGGAGTTTAGCACTGTGGTGATAAGCTTGGACCCTGGAATCCATTGGGCCTGGGTTCAAATGTAAGGTCCACCACGGACCAGCTGAACTAATCATGGCTATCACATGCCACAAACTTGAAATTTCCCTCAGACTACAGTGCCCCCGTGTAGCTTGCGAGCTGCAGGGAGAGCTGGGGTAATGTGTCCAAAGAGATCAAATACTGTATCAAGAGAGAAAGCTGCCATCCACCACACCCTCTAGCTCCCCGACAAAGGCTAGAAGACAGCCTAGGAGGCAGTGGGCAGGTGGATGGAAGCCAAGAGTCACAGCCATACTGGTCTGACAAGTCACTAAGGAAATTGCAGTTTGGGTTCAGGAGAGATAACATCACATCAAAATCCCAACAAGTTCCTTATTCCTTCACCCCTCAGTGCATTCTACAGCCACACTAAACATTCTTGGCAAAAACCAACCAACCAAAGGCAAGTGTCACATGACCTCACTCTCCATTTTCTAATTGTAAAGGGTTATTTTCAAGAGCCAAGGTCTTGGCCAAACTTTCTAATTTAAGCTCTGCCAAGTTATCTGGAAGAAACCTAAATCAAAACCCAGTGCCAGGCTGGCCTCAGTCCTCACAGGGGACCACAGCTCCCAAGATTCCTCCAGTCTATATTTTCCTAGGTAAGATCAGGTACGTTACCCGCCAGTGCCTCCACTGAGGTCCCCTCTTCTCTCTCTTCCGTAGCAGCACAGCCCCCAGGAGGGGCAGCCCCTTGCCTGCCAGCCACCTTGGCCAGAGTGCCCAGAGCATGGCTGGGCAGCCCAGTTCCCAGCAGGGAGTCCTGCCTGCTTTCCAGAGCCACCCTGCTGTCCTCTCTTACACTCACTGCTAGCTCAGGTCTGACAGGTAGCACTGGGGTGGGAAGGGTGGAGCTGCCTGCTCTGCTGAGGACTCAGGGCTGGGTGGCCTGCTGGAGCTGGAGGTGGGGTTTGACACGCTCCAGGAAGTGACTGGAGCCTAATTTCCTCAGGTAGGAGGCAGTTCAGTCCCTCTCCAAGAGACTCTTGTCTTTGGTTAGCACTCTGGTTCCCAAACCAAGCCCTCTGGTTATCACTGGGCTGCTTGTGAAAAATGGACATCTGAGCCTCACCCCCAGATGGTCTGATTCGGTGAGTGTGGATAGAACCTAGGTATTCATATTTCCAACAAGCCCTGTAGACAATGCTGACACAGCTGGCCCATGGAAGAGCAGCTTGTAAGTGCTGGATCAGGAACTAGTCCTCCAGCTGTGGAAAAGCCTAAAACCAACCATTCTTCAAGTCCCACCTTCCCCACAGCTCTTAAGCAGAAGCATGGAAATCTGGTTCAGTATTTAATCTGGACTCAACCGTGTTTTCTTTTTTCTTTTTGGCAGCTGGCCAGTATGGGGTAAAAGATGTTTCTAATCTCTCTCAGCCTCCCTCATTTACTTGCCAAATACTGAGAGCCTGCTGTGTGCCAACCTGTCCTAGGCCCAGGAACACAAAGGTAAGGAGGGCCCATCCATACCCTGAATAAACTCACAGCCTCATGACTCCCTGTGGCTTTTGCTAAGGACTTCTTTCTGGGTCAAGGTACAAAGTTAGCAATATGGTCAGGTGGTACAAATAAGAGCAGCAGATAAGACAGGTCTGCCTACGCTTAAAGCTACTAGAAATAAAGGCTTTAGGGAGTTCTCTTTTGATCACTGCAGGCTCTAGGCTGCAGATGGTATGTAATGTCCCCTTTTCTGTGGACCATGACCATCTAGGTAGCCAAGACAGGCACAGTGTCCAGTGAAAGAAAGGATCTCTGGGGCAAAGAACTACTGGGAGATACATTTCTGTCCCTCAACCAAGATTTAGTCATCTCTGCCGTCTTTCCCAAGGCCTAGAGTCAGAGGTTGAAAGAACATTTAAAAAAGAGGTGATTCAACTCCCAAAATGAACCAACTGGGCAGGTTCAGACCAGAAACTCCCAGAACAAAAGGGGATATGACTGCTGGTGGCTGGGTCCCAAGGGAGGGCCTGTTCCTCTTAATTTCAACTGTGAAGCCAAGACCTGGGTTAGGGTCTCAGAAATGAGTCGAGCCCTCTTTGTGATCTCTGAGAATATGTAGAGGGGACCCATGGGTCCACACCAGAGGAGCCTGAGGCCCAGAGCCAGCAGGTGGCAAAGCCAGACCGGGGCCCAAGCGCCCGACTGATTTGAGTGCTTTCTGGGCTGTTCTACACCCTCTGGAAGTCATCTGCTGTATACCTCAAAAAGTCACAGCTCTTAGTTCCAGATGTTTTTCACTCCCAGAAAACTCAGGATGGTCACAGACAGCTCAAGGCAGGGATGATACAAAAGGACCAAATTGCCTTTTTGGAGCTGGCCAGTGGACCAATACTTCTCCACTTCTCAAACATCCCTGGGTCCCTCAATCCGACCAATTCCTCCAGTCAGCCTGAACTGCAGGAAGAGGCACTAGGCCCTTCCCTACTATGTGAAGTGAAGAGGGAAAACAACTGGATTATGTAGAGTTCCAGTGTGCCCAGAACTTTGTGTGAATGAAAATGCTCTACACCTGTGTGTCAATACATCAGCCGATAGCCACAGTTGCTGTACTGGGCAGCACGCATCAAGACATATGTGAAAGTGTTATATTGACATTTTTCCTTAGTTGTATATTGGCTTATTCTTCTCAATTCTTAGCCAAATCACTATCCTTTCATTGTTATTTTCATCAAACTTCAGAGGAGGGAGAGAGGAAAAAAAGAGGCCCAAATAGGCTTGGTTTCTTGCTTGACCATGTTTATTACGAGGAACAGTTAAGGGAGATTCACCGGTCCTCATTACAGAGCCTTCACCTCCAGCCTTCTCCACACCTCCGTGGGGGGCAAAGTCTAGGGAAGGAAGAATGGACTTTGGGAAGACAGGGTGGTGTACATACACCAGAGGGAAGAAAACACACACTCTTTATTCCATTGCTTCAAACACAGTTTGTAAGAATGGCAGATACGAATGCAGCAGGTCAGGAGGCAGGGCTGGCATGGCGGGCAAGTTCCTGCGTACAGCAAGTTGGGCCTGATGCTTCTCTGCAGCTCTCAGAGGAAGTGCAGTCCGAGCTGGCACAGACAGGGCCACGGCAGCACTGTTTCCTGCAGGTGGGCATGGCCAGTCAGGACGGTGGCTTTTCCTTCTCCACATGCTGCTCCACAGGGCTCTCGTGAAGCACTCTCCCGCCTCACAAACCTGAGCAGAGTTCCTCCTGTCTGAGAATGGTGCTGGTGGCCCCCACTCAGTCTTCCCCAGCCCCTCCAGAAAGCATGTCTAGGAGAAGCCTAGTCTACTTACCACCAGCAAGTTGGCCTATGACAGGGAACACAGCACGATGCGGAAGCTTAAAAAGGACCACAGTATGTCAAGGACAGGCCACTGAAACAGTGTCAGTGTTGGACATCATCACCATTAAAGACACCCTCACCACCATTAAAGACACTGCAAGACTGCGAGTCTGCAAAAACCCCAGGGAGGACAGGCTGCAGGACCACTCTCCTGGTGTGTCCTCAGTTTGCAATGCTAGACACTCCACCTCTGGCAGGGTCCCTCATGCTCAAAAGATCTGGCAGTGAGTTGTTTTACAAACCCATGTGCTGCTGCTCCTGCCATCCTGCACCACTCTCTGCTGGTCCCAAACACCTCACAAGCACGCCTGGCATCATATCAGTGTTAGTTCCTGATCTGATCATTACTTGTGTGTAGCAGAGATCCACCCTCCTACACTAACCCAGCACAATCCTCCAACCTCTGCAAAACAAAGCCCGGCACGATGGCAGGCTAAGCCGTAAGGCAAGTGGATGGAAACCGGCTGGAAAACAGAAAGGTGCTCAAAGCACAAAGAACTCCGCTTACAAGGACTAACCCTACCTGCCCGAGAGGCTGGTGAGTGAAGCCGGAGCAGATGCCTCCGTGGGATGTGTGCCTAGGTGATCACACACCAACGCAGTGCTGGCCCATCCTCAGGAGCTGCAGTCACACCCAACCCTGAGGGGAGGTGTGCAGGCCCTTTCCTAGGCAGACAACGGTGCTCTCCTAAGCTTCTAGGCATAGAGTATACAGCCAGAGAGGATCTATTTACAATGAATCTGACAATCAATTATCATTTTATTCCTAGAAACTGAGACTTCCTCTTGCTTCTCATTTCACCTTGTTTAAGTATTAGTTATTCCCTGTGTCAGGAAAGTGGGAGAGAAAGCCTGGGTGGGGCGGTGAGGTGAGAAATAAAGGAAGAAAATAAATAGTGAGAAAGAAAAGGATACTAAAAACTAAAGAGACCAGCAGGGTATAGCTAAGACACAGAAATAACTGGTGTTAGAAATGAGCTGTTTGGTCTATGCAGATGGAGTAGATCTAGTATTATCATCTCACAGGACTCTCTAGTCAGCTATGCTGAGGGGTCCTTGTGAAGTTGTGCACTTAACAGAAAAACTTGCGATAAACAACCCTGTGATTACAAAAACTTGAGATAAGTTTTCTTATTCAGGTGATTGGTGTGCAAAATGCAAGATAGTGCACCTCTTCCTGTCCAAGCAGGAATTAAATTCTCTGGAATTGCCCACAACATAATGGTATAAGGTTCAACTAATTTCTTTTTCTACTAAAAAGCTGGCCGTGCCAGACAACAAGTCTGATTAACTCAAAGATGTTCCAGGGCGTAAAATAGCCAGTAATGTCCAAATGGAGAGACACCTGGTGGTGGCAGCCTCCAATTCCTAATGCTGGTTGCTCCTTCACCTCTCTGGGATAGCTGAGCTGTCCATCTGCTGAATCCTTGGAATGCTGGGCTCAGGTGTCAGCCGGGTTTACCTCCTTGGAACAGAAGTAGTGCACAACCACTCCATTGGGGTATCTTGCAAATGCACTGTAGGAAGGAAGATGGCTTGGGACTGAGGACTGCCTCCAGCAAACTACTTCTCCTGTACCTGTAAGAGGCACCTTACCCAGGGGCCATCCCAGAAGCAGCCCACCCAAACCCTAAAACATGGCCCGCCCTGAGAGCCTCTGGATTTCTGTAGCCACCATCTCTGTGAAATAACCAGAGGATGAGTTGCACATAGTTGGAATGCATGGGGATGTTTGTTAGCAATCCATGCAAAGCACGTGGCACATGGGCAGTGCACCGACCCACAGCTCTGTACTGCCTTACTGACAGCCACCAACGCTCATCAAGTTTAGGCTAATTCTGACAAAGGACAGCAAGTTAGGTCTTTCTAAAGAAAAGGATTCTTGCAGCCACATAAGAAAAAGGACAAATCAGTCTTTTTTGAAGGAAAGGGGATGGACTATAGCATACGTCTTCACACTATGATGCTGGATCAGGATTACTCAGGTCATGAGGTAGCAGCTTCAAAGATCTTTTTCTTCCTTCAGAGGCTCATCTTTAAAAAATAATGACTTTCTGCCTACATAGATCTCTTATAAACCCCCTGGCTACATCATCATTTCTAGCTGCCAGAGTTTTATGGGCAAGAATTCAACAGCCCCAAGCCATGCATTTCAAGTCTCTAAATTCTCAAAGTCCACCTCCAGTACAGACTGTTCTCTGAAGGCTCAAGAACTCAAAGTAGTCAGGAGAGGTATAGCAGCCACACTTCCTCCTCAGTTAAAGGGCAGAAATCCATCCTGAGCATTTCCCACCTCCCAGGGAACCCTCAATAGAAAGATGCTGCTTAGGTGCAGAGGAGGCTCACCTGTTCCCAATCTTCTTCTTACACACCATGCACACCTTCTCCTCGGTGATGATGCACTTCACCTGCTGGTGTAAAATCCGCTCTTCCTGGACCTAGAAAAACAGAGAGATTGGGGGAGAAGTTCCGTGATCCAGCACACAGAAACAGAAGGCAGAGGCTGGCACTGTTTCATCTCAGCCTTTACAGATTGAAACCTTGCAACTAAATGTCAAGTTGGCTACTGGATCAGCTTGAGCTACATTGTACAGGAACAGAAGGCCTTGATCTGAATGGAACATGTAGAAACTGTTTCATACAAAAAATAAAAGCCCACCCTAGAGTCTAGAAGGCCCATACCCTCAGGAACTCTGCATGGAGTAGGTTCTTGAGCACTTGATTGAACCGTTTCTTTTGTGCATTTTCTTCCAAGACCTTTTCCAGAAATATGCGTATGTCATTGATTTGAGTGTTTGCTGGCAGAAGGTTGATAGCCTAAAGACAGGAACAGAGATGGGAACAGGGTGAGTGAACAGGAGTGAGACTAAGGAAACTTCTAAAGCCACAGAGCGCTCAGACCCTAGTCTCTTTTTCCATCCCCTTTTCTCATGCGGTGCTCCCTGTAAACACCCTCCATTTCCCTGAGAAGAACCTCTGACCTTGGTGGTGTCTAGTTTGCTGTGGTGCAGCTCAAGGACCTGCAGGGCGGCCTGGAGGTTGGCTTGTGGCTCCAGCAGATCGAGCTTGATTGGCCCCAGGCAGTGAATGCTGGGGGGCGACAGGTACATCCGAAGCAGGGACAGATACACCTGTCTCAGACAGACACCAGCCATGCATGTCAGGCTGGCAGCACCCCTCCCAGAACCCCTAGCACTGGGTATGTCTAAAGATTACAGGGGTTGGTCTATAGTAACAGCTGTCATCGGACATTTAACACTCATCATTTTCACCTTTTTTTTTTTTGTCTTTTTCCGTGTCCGGCAACGGATCGCAACCCTCAGTGT